>NW_016161837.1:0-19950 GCF_001687245.7 Rhagoletis zephyria | reverse complement strand
ATGAAGATGAAGATGAAGATGAAGATGAAGATGAAGATGAAGATGAAGATGAAGATGAAGATGAAGATGAAGATGAAGATGAAGATGAAGATGAAGGAAGATTTAGATGTAGATTTAAATGAAGATAAAGACGAAGGTCAAGATGAAGATAGGAAATACAGATGAAAACGAAGAACATATTAGATGAGTATCTCTTCCTTTGCGTAATTTTTCTTCGTAATTTCACCTCTTGCTCGCGTAGGGACCATACGCACTCATTCTTGTTTTAATTATATAGATCGGTTGTCCTATACTCGCGGCTCTACTTACGCAGAGTGCTGAGCTATGATGGATAGTAATAAATAAATTCCCAAATCCCCTTCCCTTCGAGCTTAACGCAAACTAGTCACTTGTGCAGACAAATATATACATATATGTACATGCACTTAGGCTTGTATGCATATAGTAATGCAGAAATGCGTGAAAGTAATTGCATTATGCGAATGAAGTGAACTGTTCGGCTGTGAGATCACTGACAGGAGCATCGCATAGTTAAGCACAATGTATGCAAGTACATATGTGTACAGTGGTACAGTCGTGCAATATTTAGGAGCAGATTTTGCTGAAGTTCTATGCCACTCCATGCTTTCCGTGCCGTATTTTAGTTTTCTTTTACACTGTAGGGACGCACAAAAAAAAAACGCCAAGGCAACCAAGGTCAATTTTGGGTCATAGATTATGGATCCATATACCGGTTTTCTAGATTAAGTAATTTTTCAAAGACATTTTAATTTTAATTTGCATCATAAATATAAAAATTCATACTTTTACAGGGAAAAAATAAAAAATTCACGACTTTTTTATTTTAGATTTTCTTCGCTTCGCGCCAATTAGTCTGTCTTAACACCCTGGGGGAGGTTGGCTGACCTGCATTCTAGAAAGGGAAAGGGTAGATTAAGCGAAAAAAAGAATGATTTTTGGATAACTTTTGAGAATCTCTAGTAGCACCAAGCAGTTAAGTGCCTGCTCAACTTGATCAAATCTCGAAGGCTATAGTGAAATTCAGTTGGCCTTTGTTATAACTACAAGCACTGCATTTTTCTCACTCACGAATGTACCCGTTTTTGACGTATGTGGGTGCACATCCTGCTGCCACACACTGCTCCCTATGCATGGCAAATAATTCACATTATAATTCAATTAAAAGTTATGTTTATTTAATTACAATATGCTTGCAACGCGCTCGAGAGCCTCGGGGAGTGAGTGAGTGAGTGAGTGACTGAGTGGGTAAAGACAAAAAAAAAAACTCAGCGAACTTTGCCGGTGAAAGAGCAAAAGTGGAATGCACATGAAAGCTCTGTACGACATTCAAATTACCACCTGCCACTCACCACCAAATGGCCCGCCGCCTGCAAAGTGTGCAACTGCGACTGCTGCTGCGAACAGTCGGCCGCAGATTAACAACTGAAATTAGCAGCCGACTGTTGTAGCCGTGCTAGGCTGCGGTGTGTGCTTGGGTGTATGTGTGCGACAGCGAATGCATGAAACTGCCTAAAATACCAGCCGCGCACTTGAGCGTTGTAAATGTTTTCGGCCCAGCATGGCGTATACGTAACCTAGAACCTAGAGCATGCATATTATAAATCTAGTAATATATAGCGCAGCAGCTGAAATTGTACATTAAATTAATGAGAGCCAGCATGCAGTGCACAGCATGCAACAACCAACACACCCACACACACACACACACACATGCGTGCCTGCGCTCAAGTGGCATGCAATTTATTTGTAGCAATTTCGTTGCTTTTTGATGTCACTCATACGCCCGTGCGTACGCATATATGTACCTCTGCCATGCAACTAATTCTGGTGTTGCTAGTGTTTTTAGTGTTGTTGTTGTTGCTGGCATTTCTATTGCAGCTGGCATGCCATTGCCACACTATTGTTACCATTAACCTGCTGACTGAATGTGGCTGCCATTGTTGTTGCTGCTGTTGTTGTTGTTTTGTTGGGCGCTACACTTGCTGTTGTTGCTCTTGCTGCGGCTGCAACAAATTGTGGCAATTGTTAAATCTGCGTTGAGCAGCTGTTTTGGGTCAAGTGCAACGTGCTTGCTGTAAATGCATAATTTACAATGCCACATAATTTTATTTAGGTGCGCTGGTTGTTTAACCTCAACCTCCAGCTAGTAAATTCGTATCTGTGTGTGTGTGTGCAACTCAGTGGGGGACGACGCACACACGCTTGCTGCATTTGACGCTGCTGAGCATGTGCGCTTAGGTGCGCTTCGCTCTGTGGTTCGTTTGTTATGAAGTGGCATTTTCAAGTGTCATCAAGTATTTGTGCAGCTTATTTAGAAATTATTTCATGCCGTCAGTGTGCAATTAATTGTATAAAATTGATTATTTTTGCAAAAAGTTTCTAATGAACTCACTCACTGGTTAAGTTAAGTTAGTTAGGTATGCAGCATATTAACTTATCAAAAAAGGCAAAAACAACAACTGGGAAGCTTTTATAAAAAACAAAGCTATTTGTTGTACGTAATTACCGACATCTGGAATTTTTCTAATTAATGTGAAATGTTAGAAATTTATGAGTGAGTACCTAAAAAACATTTCTCGCTTACATATTTCTTAGTAGAGCAGTTTATTTTTTAAGGGAAGCTTTTTCATTAATGAAGTACGCGCTCAGGTAGGTCATTGCCTGCTGAGTGTGGCAGCTTCCGAAAATCGTAGGTATGCTGGAGTGATAAAGCTGTCTCTATCAACTAATAGGTAAAAGATCTATGTTGCTCGATACACGTCCCACAACTACCGGACCATGTACAAAAGTGTTACATGGCGGCCAGAAATGGTATCAGAAGAAAATACTTCAATCAAAAGATACCATAGAATATTTCCCAAAAAAAAATTTCCTAGGTTGCTTACCAACCCTCAGAAGTCGAGCCGCTTTTTTTAAGGCAATATCAGCAAACATATTTTTGATTGGAAACCTAATTTTGAACTAATAATTCTCGCTTATGTTTTACGAAAATGGACTAAGCCTATACCAATTACGGAACCTTATTTTAATGATAGCAATGTTGTGTTTTTAAATCATGCTTTAATTTTGATCAATAACTGTTACTTTCAAAAACGCAATTTCGAAAAAAAATCTAAAATCAAAGATTTTACTATAGGAAGGAACTAAAAACTACTGCTACGTATTTCCAGCACATAATTACTCATTGTGGTTAAGGCTTAGTATGTACATTAGAAAAATATTTTTTTTTTTCGCGCTAGTAAGCGCTAGCCTTCAATTCGTGACGGATTTTGTAACGGAATGGTGTTGAATAGAGAGAGTGAAGGTATTAGTTCATGGCTCAAATTTTAATTTTAGCGATTTTTCGTCAGACAAATTAGAATAAATAAGTTTGTGTTTATTGAATGTATGTACACCTAAACGTATGGTTTTGTTATTGGATTACAAAACATTGTACAAATATATTTGACATTGGTTTTTTACTCAAAAGGCAATTTTTTGACCACATTTTCTTAAATTTTGAGGCTATGCGTTGCGTATAGGCGTTGAATAAGGCCGATTGCGCCCTTTTTTATTTCAGTAGTAGGTATCCATTACATCTGCCTAGATTTCAATTTTTATTATTTTATCTCAAGTATTGCTAAAGTTGGAACACATTTTTATTTTCTGCATATATCGAAAGTGGGCGTGCCCGTTGACGGATTTGGAATTTTTTTTCCATTATTTCTTAATATTTCCCTAAGTATTAACTGTGCCAAATTGCATTGCTTTACGACAACCCGTGAGTAGTAGGGTAATTGACATGGTTTTTTCAAACCAGTTTTCACCGGTTTTCTTAGAAATATATAGGTGGTTTTTTATTTTGTTTTTTTCGAAAATCGACCAAACCGGATTTTTAATCGAAAAAATCGGTTTTTTCATTTCATACAAATCTTGACCTCTCAATAAAGTTTTAAATTTTTCGAAGTTTTCACAGCTTTTTTCAGTTTAAGGGAAAACACGAAAATTCAAACTCAAAATTTATATCCTAGGTGATTTGATTCAAATAAAGGAATATTTGGCGTTTAAATGATATATAAGCTTTTTTATGGCTGAAGTACTCTCGGAGGTTTGATATTGTCTGCCGAGAGATGACCGCTACTTAAAAAAACTTTTTTTTTATGTTGCTGCGGCGGAAAGAGCACTATTCAAACACAAAAAAAAAACCCAAGAAAAAATTCATAAAATATTAAAAAAAGTTAAAGTAAGACCAAACATGAATTTTTCACCGATTTTCTAATGTTTTACGTTTGATCTAAAAAAAAAAAAATATTTGCCCCATGTAAAATAAGACCGGTGTATATGGTTTTTTCCTGAATTTAAAAATCAAGAACGGCTCTATTCTGTATCAGTGACAAATTCTTGTCACAGTTTTTATTACGGAAAAATATATGAAAAAGTTCAAATTTGTCAGTAAAAAAATTTCAGTCACCGATACAGAATTGAGCTATTAATTGCAATTTTTCGAAAAACTTGACAACCGTTTTTGCAAAAAAAGGCTAATGATCGAACGCCTTAGTTAGTAATATTGTTTTTGGCTTTTCTCCAAAACCAAAGAATCGCTCCATAAATATCTAAGCGAGCCTGTTCTTGAAGTAGTTGAGAGCGCCTAATAAATGTGGCCAGTTTCTCTACGCGCTCCTGGACTGTAGAGGATTTAACTAAAAATTACCAAAGAACCCAAATTCTCAACGGGCTATCATTTGGGATGAAGATGCCATCGCTAATACTATTATTTCCTCATAGAAAAGGTCTCAAGGTCCCGCTTTAGAGATTATAGAATTTTTTTTTTATAATTTCAGATATGCGAATTTTAGTCGTATTTAATCATTCAAGTGATCACAAGTGGCTAGACGCTGATTACGAGTCGATGAGCGTGAAATTTGATCTGCAAGCAATTATGGCAATAAAAGCGCGCCCGATAAGGGGTGAATGCTCGCTCAGCATATTAAGTGACCAAAGGCAGTACATATATTTATTCCCTTCGGTTGAGTAAGAAATTTGAGTTCAATTTTTATGAACACTAATGAATACGAGCAGTAAGTAGCCCTTAAGCCATCTTTACAAGCAGCCAGTATTTTCAGCCATAAAAGTGCTTTGTTTTTGTTTTCTTTACTCTTGCTAGGATTTGTTACTTGTGTAGCTCTCCTTTACCGATGATTGACACGTAGCACTTCTCGTAGTAATGCTTGATTTCACACACTCGATCGACTCGTTTGTCTGACGAAATGAGCTTTGAATTGTGTCTGGAATACCAAAAATTAATCGTATCCTTAACAGACGAATCGGCGCAGTAATGCCAGCAAGCAAGTATAAGTAAATAAAATAAAAAACGAAGCAAATTACAATACACATACAAATAAGGAAGCAAGCGTATGAGCGTTTGCTGTAGACAGTTGGCTGTAACTGTTATCTATTTGCGCCGCCAATTGGTGTAATATTTATTTGTATGCTTCGTCTATTCTTCTCTTAATTTTTGTTTCTTCTCTTATCTTAAATTGAATTGAACACAAAAATCTTTGACGGCTTGTTTATCGAGCCACGAACATCGTAAGCAACAAAAACATTAATGTATTGTTTGTTAGCAGGCACTTGCGCCCCCCCACCCAGCCACACACACACACACACACACAGACACACGTACACGCTCGCCTGGCGCGATATTTTTCCCAATTGTCCAATTTCGTTTTACAAAATTTTTAGAAGTGATAATATTGCGTGCCAAGAATTTTTGAGTTTGTAAACTTGAACAGTTCGGCTAAGATATGCCACTTGAGAGTAAGCTAGATTAACGGTACGGTGTTGACGGTGTTGGCGGTGTAAACTTTCGTTGTATTTGCTATTGGATTTTTTCTTGAATTAGTTTGAGTGCTTTTTATGTTGCTGCTGCAGATTAATTTCGAAGCATCGATTTAATTTCGTTTGCGAGTACTAAGATGCGAGCTGGCTTTCAATTGCAAAATTAAATACAATTCGAGTCTGAGGCTGTTGCTGATTAAACAAACAGCAAACTGAAGGAACGAACGTCCATCGTTGTGAAGGAAAAGACCAAAAAAAAAAACTGTATTTCATTTAAAGTCCGTTACTATGTACTTTAGCAAAATACAATATCGTTTTTATTTAATGTTTCTGTAATTTTTTAAGAATTCAGGTCAGGGCTGAAAATCGTTTACTACGAGATAATACAAATAAAATTTTTTAAACTTTCATTGCACAATTAAACTGAAACTTAATTTAGCTTGTTGGCTATCACCGCATATTAAGTGCTTGATGTCAATTGTTTTGAATCATTTTCATTTTTAGTTTAGTAAAATTGAATATTGTCAATAGCAGAACTAAAAAATCTAGGAAGCACCCCACGCTTTGTTTTCCGGTAGAATTAATTTTATTGTCAATTAATTTAATTCGATTTAAGGTTGGTTTTAAAAGTTTAATTAAATCAAGTTGGGGAACTTCCTATTCCTTTTAAACGAAATCTGTATTTCTATAAATTATTTTTTACTTTTTAGTTCGCATTGTAATGAAAGTGAGTTTTTAGTTTTTTTTTTTAACTATAATTATATTTTCATCTTTTAAGTCTTAAATTCAATTGATTCTTGCAGTTACATCCAAAGCTAATAAAAGCGAGTTAGAAATAGGCTACGTCAAATGTAGAAATAACGCCAACAAAATGTACAGGTTTCTTTGTGTGAAACACGAAAAAGACAGTTGCGACGTTTTCTGCAGCCAACTTCACCACCGGACGCCCTGTCAAAATCAGATTTTCGTACCGCTCAGCGTTGACGCCGCGTTGTTTCGGTATGCTTTATACAAATTGTATGGGCATGATAATTTTTTGACAGCCCAGTCAACGCTGACGCTTGGCAGTTACTCTCACGTCTTATCTTAAAAGTCATATTATTTAAAGGTAATTAAATTTAGGCTTGTGAGATTTTTACACAGTTTACCTTTTGCGCATTCACGTATATTATTTTGTTCATGTACATAATAGTTTTAGAATTAGTTTCGAGTTTGCCAATAAAAATTGTAAAAATAGAATTTTAGTTTCTCAAATCACAGTCATCGTTTACTCGAAGCAATTTTTTTTCATTTCGTGGTACACTTTTCTTACACAAGATACGTTCGTTTTGGCAAGTAAGATATTTTGAACGCCTAATTTTAACATTTTGAAGCATCTAAAATTATTAAATTATAACGCGAACTTAGCACAATATGTTGACCATTGGCTGTGGAAGCTGGGGTCGTTAGATCGAATCCCAGTGAAGTGGGCTGATGAGGAGATGTGGTATTTTTCCACAATAATTTTGTTGCTAGTATATTTAACGTACCTAATAATTTTGATCGTTTCTGTAGAAATACAACAAGCACACATACGCATATCTAGTGCTAGCCCTGGTATTAGTAGGCTCATTTACGGGGGCGTATTCGCGATCTATCGAGGATAGCTATAGTTTCTTCAAGTACAGAGTGGATAACTTACCACGTCTAATGCAAGATGACTTGCTGAGCCTTACCTTTACTTTCGTTAATAGTCTGCTATTAGTATGTCATTTTTAGATCGCTGATCCTAAGTACATAGCTACACCATATTTTTGTAGTCTTATATCCGTTCTGATCTGAAACACAAACTAAAAAGTTGACAGCCTAAAAGTACATTTTCATAAGTTGCTGTCGAAGATGTGGTTGATACGAGTCTTTCTGTCCGATTTAGACTTTTTTCTAATAAAAGTTTAGTGAGTTTATACTAAATTTTTTCTGCCAATACAAAATAGAATTTTTCAGCGATTCGGTTACGGCATATAGAAAATTACTTCAAGAATTTTCATTAACCCTAAAAGCCCAATATACGTCTGGGAGGCGTATACGCAATCGGTATTTTTTTAATTTGAACACAAAATTGCCATTTTATTTGGTTGTTTTAAATAAATGTGGTTGTCGCTTTTATTAATAAAACTATGTTTTATGATTAGTTTATATCACAAGTTAAATATTATTTAAAAATGAAAATAGGGCAGCACTAGGTATATTTTAACTCACAGGTCGTCGCAAAGAGATTAAGATTCTAGGGTTAAAGTATTTTTATTTATTTATTAAACTGCCGTTTAAACTCCCTCACCGTCACAAATATTTTATTGTAATATAAGCGCTCCCAAATGCCTATAAATATGTCTGAAGTCAACTATGTTGAACTCGAATGCAAACTTTATATGTAGATACCGTTAAACGTTGCTGGTTTCTAAGCACATACGCAACCAACATAAAAAAAAAATACCAAAATAAAAAAACACACATTCGGATTTAAATAAAATACGTATTTATTGATATCCTACAACTATCTGCATACATAAATATGTAGGCAACCACACAAGTGAAGCGCATATTTTTTTCCTGATAGGCCGCTTAGTTGCCAAAGCGATTTGACATCACCTCTGGGCATTGCACAACCGAGCCCAAACCCACGCTCACTTTCACACAAACACACACGCACGCACACACGTGACTCACATATAGACGAATAAAAAATTAAACCAGCAAACACCAGCAACAACAAACACAGCACAGTCGGTGTAAAAACAAAGTGTCGGGAAACTTTCGAAAGCAAAAAAAAAAAGACAATATTTTATTCTCCTTTAGGGTATTTGCGGATATAGAAAAAAATCTAAAAAAAAAAAAATAATATTTTAGTAGAGCATAATATTCCCAATACTCTCGGCCTATTCGCAATTTCCAATTCATTGCACAACCGTTTGTGTGCTGTTGTGAATTTCAGTTTTCTCTCCAATGGCAACAAATGTCAGTTGCAAGTGTCAAAGGTGTTATGAAAATATCGCCTATTTGTGTCAAAAGCTGCCTAACTACGAGCAGCAAAAAGGTTACTAAGGGATGGGGGGGTGTTTGCAAAAAATAGAAATAGTTGATTGTTAAGAATGTAGACTAAGGATTACAAAGTACTTTTCGATTTTTTGCGTTTCGGCATTGATATGAATTTTAAAATATATATTTTTCATGCTTTAACGCCTGATTTTGTTAAAAATTGGCACCAGCTGAGATATAATTTGTATCCCAAAATTCCGAAGAAACGTAAATGGGAGGCTACCTAACTACCTACTACGTCCGTCGACTAATTAGCATCTACTATCACAATGTAACCCAGTCGAATATCTGTGAGTATAGTAAAAACTTGACACACACAAAATAGGCATGGAACCGCCGCAGATCCCTAAGCGAGATGGCTGAGGCAACGAGAAGGCGGACAAACTTTCAAAATAGGGCCCATCCGTTCCACTTTTGCAGTCCTGGAAGAGGTTAGGCATACTGCTCGCTACCTACAAGCTCAAGAGGGATATATCTCTTTAATTAATAAGTGAAGGTGGGCTAGTCTCACCACTTACAGAACGACGATCATGCTGGGCAGAGGAGATTTAGCCGCAGCCTTGGGCTTACAAACAGAAAAGGTTGCCATCGGAAGGCTCGCGCAGAGGTTAAGGGTTCCCCATAACGACTTCAGCATTTATGATTTGTGGATAATTTCCAGTTGGCATTCGAGCCAAGCAGACGATTAATTTGCTTTTGAACCAAAGATGCGTTTTTCGCCGAACTCAGATTTAATGGAGCGGCAACATGAATAGAGCAACTCATCAAAGAGCTTGGGTTAGATAAGGTTAGGAGGCCGTGTGTGGAATACTCCATACTTTCACTCGGATACAGAACCATCCATTGTGAGTGCCCTCCCTTAGTGAGTGTCAGGAGGAGACTAGTAGCTATGAAAGAAAGAGTATCTTGCCCAGACTGTTGAAGAAGCGTGACTTGTTGTTAAATTGCTTCGTCTGTAGACCTGGATATCGACACAGATAGTGGTCAATTGACTCTTTCTCATCCTCAACATGGCAGCCTCTGCAGAGAGCACTGGTTGGTATTCGCCACCGTTGAAGCATTGGTACTATAGCACAGTGTCCTGTGATGATGCCGGTAAGAACTTTTACTGCAGATCTATTGAGTTTCAGTATGTCCCCTGTATTTTTCCTATTAAGCCGCGGCCATAATAATCACAGAACACTTCAATAACCGCCTCATCAAATGTTTTGTATTTTGTTTTTTCATTGGTGGGGTTTTTTAGTGACGGGTTCAAAATCCGGTGAACAACCCATTGCTGATGTTGGTTCGCCTTCCTAAAATAAGCTCGCTTCCGAACGGGTGTTGAGTTGCTACATAGAGGATACTTAGTAGAAACACTGGAGGGCGCGAGCTTCTTGAACAGAATGCAAAAAAATCATGTTTACCGACTCCTAGATCTCGGAATCAATTGTAACACGGAAAGTAATCAATCAGCTTGCCGACGAAATACTTAATAGTTATACCGGAATGCTTAGTACTCAGACTGTCAGAGGTTTAGTGGGTGAAAGAAAGCCTCGCAACGAGGTTAAGGTTTCATCGATCCTTCACAAACCTGAAGTTCCGAAATGGTTTTATTTTACTAGGCAAATCGATGAAAATTTTACAAAACTTTAAAATCTAATAAACAGTCCTTCGAATTTCGAATTTTTCAGTTTATGGGATGTCCAAATGATTCTTGTTTATCCTCGCTTTAAATTTAAATTTCGCTCTGTGTGCATTTTTCGTATGTTTTAATTCAGTTGTACAACATGAAAACTATGTATTGTAATTTTGACTTGGTTTTCTAATTGTTTACCGCTCAAAACTATTGCACGTACTTTTCATATTTAAGTTAATCTCATTTCGAGAATAATGCAATTTCACGCAAAATAAACGAATGAATAAATTAAATGCGCTCAGCTCTTTTTTTTTTTTGTTTTCTTCCACCAACTAAGCCAAGCTAAGCGTGGACATCAAAATATTTCGTGCGCTAAATTCGTTATTTGCATTAATGCCGATCGCACGTTTACGCTAGCTGCAATTTTAAAAACTTCACACAAAACAAACAAATGTTTTTTTATTGTTTTTTTGCCCATTTGCGTCGATTCGAAGTAACGTTCAGCTCATATTACGGCATTTTTTGGGCCTTTCGAAGGATTAGTGATTTCGTGGCGTTCATTTTGCACAAAGGACCGAATTTCGAATTTTCTATTTTACAGCAAATATTGAAAATACATTTTATTTTCTCGTATTTTATAAAGAAAAACATATTTTTTTTTGGGTTTTTGGATATCGAGTTTTCACAATTGTGCCGCAAGCCATCTAATACCGCTGAGGCGTCTATGGTGCAGCGGCACTCAACCGGTAGCTGGGCTTTGTTGTCTGGGGCTATGAGTTTTTGGGTTCATTTATTGAAAATAGGACTCAGACAAGCGAGTTCGTTACACATACACATACACACATATACACTAGGCGACAAAAGAAAGTGTACACCTTTTTCTAATATAATATTCACGATTATTTGCATGAAAAATTTTTTGCATTAAAAAAAGTTTAACACTTTTTATAAAGGTCACGAAAATTCAAAAAAAAAATCATCAAACTTTTCAGAATTTCTAGAAAATTTTCGAGTATGCAGTTTTGTAGCCTTTACAATTTTAGTCTGACAAAATGCAAGAGTCAAATAATTAAAAAGCACACTGGTTTTTGAGATTTTTTTTGGTGACAGAATTTTGCACTTTTTTCATATAAGCATAAATTTCTTAAATAATAAAATGCGGGAGACCGTTAGCAACAAAATTTCCAAAAAATTTAACAGTTTTTGTAAATTGTATTTGTTGTATATAAAAAACGCAAAAACAGCCTCAAAAACAAAAATTCAAAAATCAACGCGTTTTTTAGTCAGTTGAAACTTCTAGAAATTCTGAATAAAAACTAAAAGTTTTGATGAGAATTTTTTGAATTTTTGTGAACTTTGTATTTTTTATTATAGAATGAACTATATTTTTATAAATAATTAAAGCAAAAAATTTGCATGCAAATAATTGTGAATATTAGGTGTATTAGAACAAGGTGTACACTTTCATTTGTCGCCTAGTGTATATGTAGAAGCTTATGCGTACGTACATAAATAGTATGCATGCAAACTGGCGGCAACCATTTCTCCGCCTAGAAAATTGCATTTTTTGTTTTTTTTTTTCTGACTATACACGCCTTATTGAGGGTTTGCAAAAAAATTCCTAAAACCTCAACCAAAACCAAAAAAACAACCGGAGGTAAAACTCTAATAAAATGGACAGCCAACTAACTAACCGAAAATACATAAAACCGGCGCAAACGAATATTTCAGGTAACAAAGGCTTTGCGGGCATTGACTGAGCATAGCTTGGCTTAGCGGGGATGTGGCGAAGGGGCGTGGGCATGGTAACCTAAGCACTTGTGTGGCTGAGTGCGAGAGCAACAGCGAAGCCACAGCAAAAAAAAAAAACACAGCCACACAGCTGTTCTGTGAACCCGCAAACAGTAGCAGCAGCTCCACAATGCGTCTGTGCTTGTGCGTCTGTGTTTGTGCGTCTGTGTGTATGTGTGTGGGCGTTTAGCAGTCACGGATTTCTGGGGGCTTTCATTTGGGCAGCCAGCCACCGCCACCACCGCCACCGCCACCGCCGCCGCTGCCACCGCCACCGCCGCCGCTGCCGCTGCCTGACTTTTGTGTATCGATGAATTTGCGGCATAAATTTTCATGTTATTCACATCGCTTGTCGTTTTGTTGCACGGATGAATTGGAATTTTTCATATGCAACCTAAAAAAGTAGCAAGAAAAAAAAAAAATTTGCAAATACAACAAAAAGCAATGCGAGTGTCATGCCAACGGCTACTAAAATAAATGAGGCTGCAACCAGAAACCGGGCAAAGAAATACCTTTCGAAATTAATAAAAAAAAAAATAAAAAAAAAAATATTGGCATAAAATAAAAAAAAAAAGTGTAGCAAAAGAAATCCAGCTGAAAAATTGCAATGAAATTGTTGCCAACGATTTTGCTGATCCACAATTGCGTGAGTGAATTTATTTGTTATTTAAATTTGATTCGCCATTTCACTGCTGCCATTTATTTATTTGTATTTTAAGTGTTTTTTTTTCTACCCCCCAACAAAGCCTGACAGTTGCTCGTTTGCTTGATTGCTATTTTTCATAAGGATTCATTTTTTATAAGCTGCTTGTTTATTTTTTTTTTGTGGCCGTGGTTTGTTGTTGTACGTGTGGTGGTTATGGTATTGACGACGATTTAATGAAAATCGTCATGACGTTCGATATATCTACGTATGTACATACAGAACATATTAGTGCAGTTTGTGCGCCACTTTTTTACGCTGTTGTTGCCATAAATTTGTTTAATATTTTTGAAATTTTTATTTTATTTTTTTAATTTTTGCAGAGAGATTTTTTGTTGGCCTGCATTTTGTGTTGTGTGTTTACACGTATCACGACCTCACATAAATCATTCGGTCACGTTTGTCACACTGACACATTTTCCACTTGGATTTTGTTTGCATTCAACACACACACACACAAAAAGGTTACCCAGCCAGTTACCTTTCGATTGCAGCTTAAAACGGTTTAGTAATTAAATTGGAAAAGTTAAGCGAATTACATATTTGGAAACTTTTTTTTTGGCGTTATTGAATAAATCGCTTTTCGTAATACCTTACGTAAAATGTAGGCCAAAAATAAAGGCCGTAAATTTCACAAAATTATCTATTCATTCATTGTTTTAAAATTAATAAAGTTAGTCCGATTAGAAATACTCGAATGTAGTTGATGGGAAGGTGAGACAGTCAGGAAAAGCTTTCAGGGCCCTGATAGCCATTTTTCTATATTTACCGCTTCCTTAAAATAGATTGGCGCTACACAATCAGGGCCGGCTTTAGGGCGTGGCGTGAGGGGCAAGAGTCCCCGGGTTCAATCGAAGATGACGCTATTTAATTTCCAAAATATCGTGAGTCGGGCACCTAAAGAGAATTCGGACATAAATGGATTGGAGCTTTATGCAGATTTGAAACAATTACGATGTATTAAACCTGCAGCGATGAAATGACCTTTGGAGATTCTTGAATTTCGTCAAGAAATATTTCTTCGTTGTAATTCCTAATTTTGGATTTTTTTAGGATTTTGTTAACTTTTCTAGTGACTGTTGTCAGCAGGGAGCGAAGTTTTTCAAAATCGGAGCTGATCACAACGTACCTAGGAGTTACCATGTGCCAAGAAATATTAGACGCTTCCGCTATCTTAACTATCAAAAACGTGGTTGTTATTCAGATTGGCTTGTGAAAAGCCATCGAAAAATTTTCTCAAGCCAAAGCACGCAGTTAAAGCCGGCCCCGTACACAATATGTTAGTGTTTGAAAGTTTTGCCGAGCTTCTCCTACAGTTCTACGCCGACTCCGAACGGCGAATGTATTTTTGTGAGAGGCTGTTATTCATGGTAGAAATAATCTGAGAGGTTTGCCATTCTCTGCCGAGGGGCGATCGCTGTTACCAAAAAATATGTATTTTCTTTTTTTTGATGTTGGCCGAAACCCGGGCTTGAACACAGGCCCTGGGTAATGGTAGCGCGCACTGCTATCCACTACAGCACAACCTTTTCCGCCTAAAGGACACTGCAAAAGTCCGAAAGTCTGAGCATAGTTCTGATGGAGAGCTCCCAGAAAAAGACGTCACCACCAACCCTGCTGCCAACTTTTGATCCATCCATTCATAAATTCACTGCTCCGTTCCAGCAGTCTCCCATCCCCACACTCGGTACACAACGGAATCACTTAGAATATGCTAAGCCGGTTTCCTGGATGCAAAATAGCCTCCAAATTGGCTCACTTAGAAATCAACTCTTAAATAAGTCTTTCAGAAACCACAAAACGGTTCGTCTCCCAAAAGTGGAGCTGAAGAATTGCCTGCTACCCAGCCCAATATTATCCTGGTGCAAAAGCAGTCATTGACAGAGGTGATCCTCCTTTAGGAGAGGGCACAGATATCCGCAAAAAGTTTGGACAAACAATATAATTTTGGCCTTCACAACTTTTTTCAATATTTATTCTTGCTTAACGGAAGTTTCACAAAGGTTTAATGGCGCAAAGGAGTTGGGAGTTTAGTTCTAGGTCCAACCATGAAATCTTTCTTTCATTTACCTTTGACTTCTAGCAATATGCGTATCTGTGATCGAGTTGGGTATTCTGTTTGTCCTAACTTTTCTTCTGATTTTAAATTTCCGGTCAAATCACAAATAATCCTGGGATTCCGAATTGCTATAGACACAAGGGAAATAAATATGTAATTACTAGACTGTTGCAAAGGCTAAGTGCATCGCCACACACATAGGTATACATACATATATAACTTTAAACAAATATGTATGTACTTACAAATACAGCCAAGTGCACACATCCGAACAGAAGTAGGTACATGCAACTATGCTTATGTGCTTAGCTATTCGAATTCGCATTTAAATATGCGGCTACGCTTCTCAACTTGCCGCTCTGCAAAGCCATTATTGCTTTTGAGTAGTTGGCCGCACCGCAACTGTCTACGCAACGACGCAACTATGGCTTCTGTGGAACGGTGAATGAAAGCGCCACACAGTGGCTGCGTGCGTGTGCTTACACGCGATAACAGTCACTAACGGCAGCAACAATAGCTGGAGCGGGAAAAAAACATCAAACCCGAAACGGAGAAAGACCGAAAGACCGAGGACGAGAGCGTCAGCCCCCTCGCCCCAACGATGAGCTAAGTGTTGGCTTTCTGTTGGAACATTTCTCGTTGCACCACCCCCACAGCCATGTAAGCCACTAAAAGCGAGCTTACTCTGCCTTCACATGACTAGCTACATAGGTATGTTGAGCACAAAGCGGAGTAGCCGCAAATCCTCAGCTAAGCGGCAGCTCATCTAATCCTGACTTTCTACCTACATAGATTCTGATGCTGCGTGGGAAAGAGGCCTTTGCCAGCACTTCCGCAGCAGCAAAGTTATACTCGCAGCATTTGTAAATACTGAAGCTGCTTTTCTGCCTTCTAACAGCATTGTTGTAAATTCTTGTTGTTGCTGCTGTTGCATTTATGACTCTTATGTCGGCTTTGTGTGGGTTTGACTGTGTACGCAAGCGGGTGGATTAGTGTTGTTACATATTTATTGTTGCCCAGCAAAGTAGCGGCTCTGGCGGCACTCTACTATACATACATATACATATAGCTACAATCGCATAAATTCTTATACATACTTACATGTGTGTTGAGCAAGTTTCTGCTCTAACTTAGATTCCCATTTGTTTCAATTGTTGTTTACTCATAGTTGGCTTTTGCTTACAAACTCTGTTTTCCACAGCGGTTCCATGCAACAGTCTGTTTTCATATATATTTTGTTTTTTTTTTTTGCTTTTGTTTATGTTTTCTTACATTTATTGCTGATGTTTAGTTTTGAGTTTGCTTTTGTTGTTGCATGCCACCAAAACCACTTTACTTTGCATTCTAACGGTTTAAGTCTGCGCAAGTATGTCGTTTTGACTCGCTTTTATTTACAGCTAACAGATTTTGTGTTGCATCGCTGCGGTGTGCGAAATGGAGATGAGGCTTTGTTGTTGAGTTGTTGTTGGCCAACTTAAGTCATAACTAACAGTGCGTGTATTTATTAGAGTTTTTTTTTTTTTAATTAAGCTAATTAAATGCGCAAAAACATTAGTTGTCTTCCGGTGCGTTCCACTTCAAAGGTCCTCAGTGGTTTTCTGAGCCTATTTGCCTTAATAAAGGTGGGTAATTAATTTTGAGTTAATGGTTACACTGCCTCAACTCCATTTCTTTAAACACATAAATATATAAGTTAGGGTGGGCTGTTGAGGCAGACCCACAGGCCGGACTCATTTAGACATTAATTACCGTGCTTTGTGTTACCACATTAAGAAAATTAGTTCGAGCGGTAACTACAGCTTATCTGTATTAACAAAGTTCCGTAGGCTGCTGATGTCCACTCCAGAGAGCTATTTGGGGTGTTGATTAAATGCGCAATGACGGGCTAAAACCTCAGTCTAGCGAATACAGGAAACATCAAACTCTCTGCGTCCGAAGATGCGCTCCGAATAGTCGCCCCTTTCTAAGCATATATTTAGTACACAGACTGTATCCGCAGTACCCTGTAGATGATGCTTGTTTCATTTATTATATTCGTGTCTACTACTCTTCTTCTCTATTGGCGCTGTAACCGCCTAAGCGAGTTTGGCCGAGTCCAAAAGAGCACGCCAGTCATTTCTCTTCCCTGCCAACTAACGCTAATTGGAAATTAAAAGTGAAGCCAAGCCCTTCTCCACCTGGTATTTCCAACAAAGGGGAGGCCTTCCTCTTCCTCTGTTACCAGCATCGCGGCCCGTCGTGTTCAGGTGGCGGAACATCGACTCGGTCGATAGCTTTCAGTACTGCTAGGAGCAGTTCGCCCTGCTATTGAAACCTTCAGTAAGTCTCCTAATTTTCTGATAAAATTTTCGAGCGTTTTTCCTGTCGACCAGCACGCTCTTCGCGCTCACGTATTTCGGCCTCTCTCTGCGGCAAGTACGTCTCGTTTTCTTCTTCGGTTCCCTATAACGGTCCCACATGGCTCGCGTTGCGCCCGATCGCAGCGTGGGCCCTTAGGCGGCATCTTCATTTCTCTGCAGCTTCTTTATACTCCTCATCGTACTAGTTGTTATTTAGGGCTTGTTGAAATCCGACTACTTCTTCGGCGGCGGTACTTAATGAATGGGAAATGTGGTTCCACCGCTCACGTATGTCGGTTTCTAGAAGAGTGCTCTCAGAGAGCAGATGTGTGAGCCGGGTGGTGAATAAATTGGCAGTCTGTTGTGATTTCGGCATTTCGACGTTTCCTTGCATTACTGGGCGCACTTTTCTTGCTGCACAGAGGCGGTGCTTATGCTGGCTGCAACAAGAAAGTGGTCCGGGTCGGTATTTGGCCCTTTGAGTGTACGCACGTCTAAAACACTGGAAGCATGCCTTCCATCTATCACAACATGATCGATTTGGTTTCTGGTTTTTCGATCTGGAGATAGCTATGTTGCCTGGCAGATCTTCGATCCGCCTTAGTTCGTTATCGGACGTTTCGTCGTGGAGGTGTTTCCGACAGTGGCGCCAAAGATCCCATCCTTGCCCACCTTGGCATTGAAATCGCCAAGAACGATTTTTATATCGTGTCGGGGGCGGCGCTGATATGTTATCTCCAAGCGCTCATAGAAGATATCCTTGAACGCCTCGTCCTTCCCTTCTGTCGAAGTATGGGCGCAGATAAGCGCGATGTTGAAGAATCCACACACACCACAAATCCAACACCGAATTTGCACTCCTTTACGTGGCAACTGTAGTAGACACCGCAAGGCTCCACGCTTACCTTGCCTTGCCCCGTCCACTGTATATCTTGGATGGCCTTAGTATTCCTGAGGACATCAACCAGCCAGGCAGAGGCACCTTCCTCATTAGGGGTCCGGATATTCGAGGTGTATACCCTCATCATAGTTCTTTACGCGTTTGCTGTGGACGTCGTCAAAAAAAGGGGGTTGCATCGGAGGCTTTTTCTTACTTTTCATTGGGCGGGGCTTTAGTCTGGCGGGACCCAAACCAGCGCACTTTAGCTCGCTCCCAAACGGGAGTTTTGTCGCTACCCAGAAAATACGTAGATATAAATATCCGGACGTTGTGAGCTGCGATTTGGACCGTACGCACAAGAATCACTTCTGGCCACTCCCAAGTGAATGGGCAATCAAAAGCTTTCCACACTAACGTGGACTTCTGCGCACAGAACCATTCGTTTACACTATTCGTACATAATAGAATTGTCTTTGGTATAGTTGTATGTTATGGCTTTATTTGAAAGAACTAATATTGTTTTTCCAAATTAGTCTCCCCACAGCTTAAATATTGCATCACGCTTCAATTATTTTAAAAACATTTACTCAAGTTTATTTATGTGTTTATTGTTCAATTTATTTATTTTGTGGTTTTCATCTATAAAAATTACGAAACCATTGTATATGTCTATTCAACAAATACTCTGCTGACTATCAAATGAATTGGGGAAGCCGTTTTTTGTAGCCTTGCTATTTTCATTAAATTTTTCTGCAACTTTTTATTGCAAAATTGCAATTCATTCAATCGGCTAAAGTCCTTTGACATTTCCACGCGCACAAATCACTAATGAATGGCTACAAAATAAAGGAGATAAAACGCTAGGGCAATGAATGAAAAAATACCGATTAACCTAAAAACAGTGCGGTGATAAAAATATATTGCAAAAGTGCAAAAACGATGAGAAAGCGCAATTCTGTGCATGTATGTTTGTCTGTATGCTTATATTGTATAACTTTTTTTTAATGTTTTATTCTTTCTTTTGATTTTTGCATGATGTAATAAACATGTAAGTATGTGACCGGTCACTTGGATAGTGGCCTCTTTTCATTCTCAATGTTAATCCGATTTTCAAACTTTATACCAAAATATATAAAAATTTAACAAACTAGTATCAAATTTTCAAACTTCGCGAAAAAATAGAACTTTTAGAATATGACTACAAACTACCCCTGATTTTTCGGGAGTTTTTTTGCCGAGGATGTTCCCCAATTTCTTTCTGTAAAAATAGATTTTGCTCATAGGTTATATAGCAGAAAAAACGAAACAGCCTCGGCAAAAACCAATATCGAAAACCAATATTGCAGTTTTGTTGATTTTTGATGTCCTGTTACTGAGGCTGAACTGTCTGGCTGTTAACTTTTGTGCAGCTTTTATTTATGCGGTGTCTGATATATGTATTTAGATTAAATGAAAATTATTAACAATAAATTAACAAACAGAATTTGCCAACAGCATGGTTTTGAATTTTGCTGCTATTACTTTACTCGCAGCTGTACATACAAGCGAAGTTAAATAAAAGTCAATATTAGGTTTTACTATATTTTTAATTTTTATTCGAATTTTATTTTATTTTATTTTATTTTATTTTATTTTATTTTATTTTAT
>NW_016161836.1:0-47991 GCF_001687245.7 Rhagoletis zephyria | reverse complement strand
TTTTTTTTTTTTAATTGCTTTCAACTTTTGATTTCTGATATATCTAATTTAACGTAAAAACTCAAAGTACAATAATGATTTTTGTCTGTTTTAGTTGAATTTGAAATTTCATACATGTTTGTGATTTTGAAATAGCTAGTTACCTTTTAGAGATCTTTTCCGAAATACACCTTCAATGATGGAATAAAAGAATGGTATGCGTGCACATATGCATTTACGCATTAGTACAAAATTATATACGAAATTGAATACATTTTGAAATTTAAATAAGAGAGAACAACAAATGAAGAATTAATTCAAAATAAATTCAAAGTTAATATCGATGGCTGAGTGGAAAATCGATCTATCTCGGCAGCCAGTTCGAAAACGCCGTATCTCAGAGATTTTTGCAAGAACACCCTACTTCAGAATTTGATTGAAGAACGCCCTATCTCAGAACTCGGTTCAAAAACGCCCTATTTCAGCTGAAAATAAATTTGAAATGTGCTGAGATAGGGCGTTTTTGAATCGGCAGGTGAGATAGGGCGTACTTCAACAAAATTCTGAAGTAGGGCATTCTTGACAAAAATTTCTTAGATGGATCGTTTTCGAGCTGGCTGCCGAGATATATCGATCTTCCACTCAGCCATCGATATATGTATGTATATAAAATATATAAAAGAAAAACTTTACAAACAAGAAAGAAAGAAAAAGAAACAACAAAATCATTAATAATCTCATATTGTTGGCATATGATGCGATTTCATGCTCGTATGTGTGTATACATATATCAATGCATGTATGAGACTGTTTTGGCGTCATGTGTTGTATGTATGTAGGTAAAAGTATCTTTGTGTCAATGCGATAAACGGGGTATTGTACAAGTGTTGTGAACAAATGTATTTATTTTACTAAGAAACAACTTTTTACGAAGTAGTCATACATTAAAGTATATGATAGGATGGAATAATAATTAAAGCGAACGGTACGGACTTTTATTTTTCGAAATTATTTAATTATCACCACCACACCCATATGCGACAGGTATTTATTGCGTTCAAAAAACTTATGCTAACTAAACATAATCGCATCCATCATATTCAATGTAAAGACTGGTTTTCACTATGTCATATTTTGGCGCCAAAATTTGGCGACATATTTTGACACAACTTAATTTCCTTTATCCATACCTTTACCGGTGATATTATGTGTTAAAACTGACAGATAGTCGATTTATTAGCGCATGTACACGACTAAAGACCCATCCTGATCCAAATCAATCGATAAACCACTTTTTAATCCCATTTGACAATGTGTTTTCACTTATTTGACGACAAATGTCACTGAATTTGACATGGTGAAAATCAGCCTCAAGTTTATATGTATCTTTACTTTAGAGCGATACTGAGTTTGATTTAATGAACGGCTTTTATTACAGGGACGATATTTATATGAATGTAAATTATAATTCTTTATCAGCTATTTAAATAATTACCGTTATAAGATTAGCCTATTTCTATACAAGGTAAAATTGTAAAACAAAGTGTAAAAGTAAAACCAAATAAAATACAAATAATTATACAGTATGTTTAGGATCTACATAGGTATCACATTCGGTATCAGTTAACCTATAAATGAAATGTAAATAAAAGTGGGTAATTACATATATCCATATACGTGATCCGAATTGTAAACCAAAACAATCGCTTTTGAGACATATGTACATTTCAATGGTCATCTGCAATAACGTCAAAATTCAAAATCCCCAAAATAAAAACTGTTACTACTGTTAAGTGGCTCATATCTCTAATCCTTGTCTAATAAATGTATATATAATCCTTACTACCTACTATAGTAATCCCTATTACTTACTTCAGTAAGGATGCGACATGGATTAGAGACATGGACCACTTAACAGTGGTAATGGATTTTATTTTGTGAATTTTGAATTGCGTCGTTATTTCAGAGGACCATCGATATGTACTTCCTCTTCTTGTTACGGATCTCCAAATACATATAACTTGTTAGGTTCCAATAACTGCATATGCATCAAAATATTTTATCTTTTTTTTTGGGGGGTAAAAAGTAATTTTTGTTTTACATCTAAGAATTGATTAAATCGAACACCCATAGTCCTAAAAAATAAAGAAGACTTTCAATTATGGGTATGTGATTAACCCATATCGGCCCGACGATTTTTGTTTTCAATTATTTTGATGAAATTTACATACTAGGGTAAAATTGAATAATTAAACTGTAATTCGCGGTCAAAGAATGTTGCGATTTTTAGTTTTCGAGATATTAGGTGTTCGATTAATCGAACACTGGGTATATCCGCATTTTTAAAGAACGTACTATTTTTTAAGGACACATTTTATAANCGAGATATTAGGTGTTCGATTAATCGAACACTGGGTATATCCGCATTTTTAAAGAACGTACTATTTTTTAAGGACACATTTTATAAAAAATATCTAAAAGCTATTACTAATATATTTTTTATTTTAAATTGTAGAACTCAAAACAATATGTATGAAGTGCAACGTTGCATATCCTGCACATATATTTCATACATATTATAGGTTTATGGCACAATCCACATCTCCATGAATTAGATAGAGGGGCAAGACGGATTGTAAAAAACGTATCTGTAGCGAAAAGACATTGAAATAGGGAAAAGAAGAAGCGGGCCGGTCGAGTCAGGCGGAGTCTACCTACTCTCTTCAACGTACATCGCACATAAATCCTTGTACGCTGTGCTGACTTGTCTTATTTTTACAGTGTCCCTTTGGCATGAAGATTTATTGGGCTGGGATCCTTTGATAATCTTGCAAAGTCCTCTCACTTCGCTCTCTTCAGCGCTTTCATTCGAAAGTTTCCATATGTTAATACGTAACAGCAAAATTCTAAACAGAAAGGCCAATAACTCTCCTTAGATCGATCTAATCCTTTTGCGTGGAATTGTCGTGGAGATACGCTTCACCCATTCCTATGTGTATTATAATCTTTTATTAGCTTGGGTTTGTTGTAGTTGCTTAATATATGTAAATAAATAAAGTTTGTTACATTTTTAATCTCGCTGTTATCCTACCAAAGACGAAACAATATTTCTGCCCCCTTATGTGTCGGATTTGCAGAGTGTACATGACTTAGAGGAAAAGCTACCTCAATAAATCTTGTCTACATCAATATGATAACTAAGCTTTATATAGACTCCAGTATATTTTTCAACCCTTTGAACATACGAGCTGCGTCTTGCATTAACTTTAAATTTAAATTAACATTTTATTTTTTATTTGCAAGAGAACCATACTCAGTTTTTTTAATGTTTTTTTAATTATTTTGATTTTTATAAAAGTATGCTAAACAAAATTGGGGTCCTCTCGTGCGATCTTGTCTGAAAAACTGGTGGAAGCTGACACGAAATGTATGCGAATGTATATAATAATACAGAGAATATCCCATTCCATTAAAATATGCAAAAACTTGGCCCCTAAACTCTGAAAAACAGTCTAGAAAAATTAACAAACAAGTGTAAAAATTACTGTTCGATTTATCGAACATTAGGCCGATATGAGTTAATCGGTTAAATAATACAAGGCCACAAAACAAATTCGATGAAAGGTTTTTTTTTGCGATCACGTCAGGATTTTTCTTTAACCTCAAAAAAACAGTCGGACTTTATGTGTCGGACAAAATATTGATGGACTTACTTTAGTTTGGCATTTAGGGGTGTTAAGGCGCGACTACTAACAGCAAGCGCCTAAGTGAATGTTGTTGTCGTTTTTGTTGTAACAGCATACAAATTCCCCAAAGAGTTTTTGGGGAGTGTTGCTGGACTGACAGTCCTTGGCCAGATATAAATCTGGGTCGTTCCGATTACGTAGACCCGACTGTCGTGGGAACGTCGCCGAAATGCATGCTATGTACCGTTGCATGTGCAAACATTTCCTTTGCGTAATTTATGAAATTTTTGCATAAGCACTTCTCAAGTGGAATATAATAAAACTTTCTTTAGTTATAATTTGATGGCAATTCTAAGTATGCTCGGCCTAGTCTGATACATTTTTCGGACAATGCTACCGGAGTTGTGTGCGAAGTCTGCATGACTTAAAATCATGCAGAGATGGTAAATGATTATTACCATTGGCCACAGTGCCTACACACCATTTTTTGTTCCAATAAATATATATTTTTTTTCACTGACTTATTCAAGGGTTTCTGAGGTCACTGATTAAAAATATGAAAAATTATTGAATTCCAAGGAAACCAAGATTCATCGATTTTTTTACAAATTTCTAGCCAGTGAACATCTCTTAAATAATTTTTAGATTTCGATGGATCTGCGGATATACTCTGTATTGCGATTCGAAAAAGAAATCCTTCCTATTCAAATGCTTGGCACTATGAATTTGTATTAGTCGGGCTTTCGAATCGCAATACAGAGGATGAGGTACTCTGGCTGTAGGTTCGTAATCAGCAACCGCAAAAACCTATACAGGTACCATATTTTATAAAACTGATGCCAGCTAAAACGCTTGCTTCGCTTTGCGTGACAGATTCGCTTTGACAGATACGATTAAATGGATGAATTTTTATTTTGTTTCGTCAAAATTCGAGTTTTCATGCAGAAACATAGAATTTAATTACATTGCTGATATTTTTAAAACTAAATATTTAAAATCCACAGAAATTGTCACGATTAAACGGGCGGTACAAAATTGTTTTCTTGGCGTTTATTGTGGCATAACTTTTGCGTCATGCGCTTTGTTGGCAAGGTTGTAAATGTCACGCAAAGCCACAAAGTTTGATATGGCATGGCCTTAATAATTAAAAACAATACTGGATCCACCATTTTAATTTTAAAAACCTAGCTTCAAATTCATAACAGTCGATTTCAAAAACCCCTAAATACAGAGTTTTATGTAAATGCATTTTTTTTAAGTCGACCCTCATATTGGATCCGCCATTTGGATTTGGAAAAGTTGACTTCATATTCGTAATCAGCCATCACAATAAAACTCGTGGATATCTACCAAGATTAAAGTAAATCCGTATATATTTATATGTAAAATTTTGTCGGAGACATAAAGTCCCCCACGATTTTTGAGATTAAAAGATCCTGACGTGATGGTGCAAACCGTTCTTAAGAAAAATTATTATTCTGTGATTAATTAAGTAATCAGATGTCGATTAGCCAGCTTGTTAGATTAATTTAATAATTGCACATCCCTTCATTAAATGCTTTTATAATTAAAATTTTTATGAAAATTCCAATTTATAAAGCTCTTTAATTCTTTGTAGCTAAAAGTAGCTAGGTTTTGAAATTAAAAAAAAAAAACATTACGAAAAATGTTTCGTATCATTTCCTGAAGACACTACTCGTGTTAGACTCTTCTTATTACAGATTATAATTTCCTTATAACAACGAATTTACTTATTATATTTTTTTACCAATAAATACCGGTTATTTTTTGTGAAATTATTTCGAATAAAAGGTTTGTCGTACGTATATTTTTTAGCATATTTAAAGTCGTCGAAATATATATTTTTTTTCTTTTTTATGTATGTATTTCACCGAATAATTTTGGACCACGCGTGGCCGTGAATCGATCATTGGATCATGAAGCAACTAACGGTACTCCTAAATTTTTATATGAGCACTGAATTAGGTATGAAAATGAATCACTCGTGGTTTTTAAGGTTTGCTCAAGAATCTTTAAGCTCTTCTCCGGTTCGTTCAGATATTATTCGGGGTTCTTTGTGTATTTTTTGGAACCTCTAGGAACTTTAGAAATTCTTTCTGGGATTTTCTGGATTTTTTCGTGATCTTTCGGTATTCTTCGTGTTTTATTTGTTGGGATCTTTCGCAATTATTTTTAAGAAATATCTCCAACGGACAACTAAGAATTTTCGCACTCGACTCTCAATGCTGCTTAAATTAGCAACTTGTACTCAGTGATGCCAAAACGTGGGAATTTTTCCCTTTTGTGTTGGTTTTTAATAAAAAGGTAGCTAAACGGGCAAAAGGTACTTTCAAACAAGGATAAAATTGTGTTTTAACAAAAAATTATTTGGTGAACTAATTTAGAAATTATGTTAGGCCATCAGAGTATTCATATCTACATATGCCTATGTACCTTTATATATGACTATCTGTCTAAAAGCAATAAAGTTAGAGGGTGGAAAAAATGAGGGATAAACTTTATGGCATCACTGCTCCTAATCGTTAACTAGTTCTCCGATTTTTCACAAAATTTCTTTGTTCTAAATAAAATTACATTCAATATTTAAGCTCTTACATACGGTATGTATAGTAGGGTGCCTCACCAAAAAAGCTACGGTTTTTTCATCGGAATTATAAATTTGATTTGATTTTAAGACTTCCTCCAAAATATTTCTGGAAAATACTAAGATTTGCGTAAGCTGGACTGATTTGAAAAATATCTCTAAAAATCTCATTTGATTCCGTTGATAAAATTTTTAAATGTTTTAATGCACACCTTTTAACTTAAGCTCTTCCATCATCCAATGTGTTTTAAAAAAATTTTAAAAAATAATATTCTTTATAAAAAACTTGATTTTTGGTGGTATTTTCCAATCGGTCCAGCCAAGGCCGTATTTAGGGGCGGGGGGGGGNGGGGGGGGGGGAGGGGTTGTAGGTGTTCTGACCCCTCCCCCCGCCGAAATGTAGAAATGTCGGATTTTAGGGCCCTAAAAACTTTAAAAAAAGGCAAAATCAGCTTTGAAAAAAGGCAAAAAAGGAAAATATTTTTTAATTTTGTTGTGTACTTCCTTTATGTACAATGTGCATGTCCAATTAAAGATATTAAAAAATACATACAGCGGTCAAAAAATTATAGCCGAACCACTTTTTGCCAAGTTTTAACGTGTTATTTTCGTTGTTATTTAATTTTGGTAAATTTTTTTTCTATGAAAATATAGTTAATTCTTTAACAAATCCCGTGTAATTCCAAGTTTCCAAATTTGTGCAATATTAAAAAAAAATCAACAAACCTTAGTACAAGTTTCGAGGTTTTTTAAAAATTCTAAAAACTCAATCGCAGTTTTTAGCCATTTGAAACTTGTACTTTATTCTACTACAACTGCGTACTTAGAATCTTATTAAAAAATTAGAAATTTTAACGAAAATTTGTTGAATTTTTTTTAAATTGCATAAATTTTTAAGGCAGTGTCACTCGATTGGTACATTTGTACAGATTAGG
Organism: Rhagoletis zephyria; assembly: GCF_001687245.7. Lineage (NCBI taxonomy): Eukaryota > Metazoa > Arthropoda > Insecta > Diptera > Tephritidae > Rhagoletis > Rhagoletis zephyria. The sequence goes on along the minus strand of NW_016161836.1, from coordinate 40,786 downwards.
ACATTTTTATTTTGGGCTATTGGTACAAAATAAAAAAATGGGCACTTTTCTTTGTAGTCAAGGGATTGGTACAATACAGCGATGTTCTATTGAAATATTTCAACAATCTAATTTTCGTGATTGGGATAAAGAAAAATATTTGGGTATTCACACAGTTGGGATACGATTTCCACCAAATTTTGGCAAATACCCAATCGTGTGACACTGCCTTTACACTTGTATTTAGACGGATGTTGTTAAAGAATGAACTATAAAAAACTAACCAAAATTAAATAAAAAGAAAAATAATATTTTAAAACTTGTGAAAATTTGGTGCGGCTATAATTTTTTCGACTACTGTACATTAGACTGCATCGCCACAAAAAAAGTTGCGGTTTTTCCGGCGGGATTACCAAACCTAGCATATTTTAAGACTTCTATCAAAATATTTCGGAGAAATATTAAGATTTTCGTGAGCTGGACCGGTTCGAAAATACCTCTAAAAATGTAGTTTTTTATGAATAAAAATAGTTTCTTAAAGGATTTTTTTTGAAAAAATCCCCCAGATTACTAAACAGTTTAAGCTTAAACAGTTTTCATAAAAATATTAAATAAAAATTTTAAACGGAATCATAATAATGAGATTTTTGATGCTGTTTTTTAACTTTTTTCAAAGATTATTGTAAGAAAAACTTGAATAACTGCTTTACCGATATAGACTTATGAGGTATCAGTGGAGAGGTATTTTCGCACCCTTTTTGTTTTGTATGTGGAGTGATGCAGTCTACTGTACATAAGTTAACTATGATTACTGGGCCGTGCTGTCATAGTAGCACAATGCCACTAAGTGCATTTTAAAATTTTCAGGCAATAGCCCCATGCGATTATCGATTATATTTTTTGTTGTTTGTGTGTTGTGCCTACGGCCCTGGTCCAGCTGACGTTAATCTTAGTATTTTTCTGAAAGAACTTAACGGTAGCTTCAAATTATAATAGATTTTATAATGCCGATGGGAAAAAAGTAAGTTTTTTTTTGTTTTTGTACGAAGAGTGTTCGATATCGTAACCCAATTTTGACCATCTAATGGCCTTAATAGGCTTCGATTTTCTTCATTCCCGTAGCCAAAAAAAATATTTATCCAAAAAAAACTTTGGATTTGCATTGTGGCCAATGGTAACCATCAGTTACCACCTCTGCATGGCTGTGAGTTGCGCAAAGTCTGCAAAGAACTCCGGTTGTCCGGCGGATGCGGCAGACTACGCTGAGTATCGGTAATGTATTTACAATAAATTTATGTATAGGCGGCTATTTCCAACGGTAACTAAGTATGTACACCACCTCCGTACGATGAAAGTAATACAGAGCCCCGACGGCTGGTAGGGCTGGTTTTTTTCCTTTTATAAACTCCAGATTTTACGGGGGATTTGTCAAGCTAGTGTGAGCATGATTTGAGGTGCCGTCAACATATTACTTGAATAAGCCCCGTTACCGGACACTTGAGAAGTGCATATGCAAAAATTTCATAAACTACGAAGCGAAAATGTTTGCACATGCAGCTGTGCCCTTTGTATGCGGGTTTATGGAAGATGTACGTTAGGCTGGAGTGAAATCGTTAAAAAAAAAAAATTTATAATTTTGTTTTTGGTATAATTAAGATTTTTACTTTAATGGAACATTTTAATTACCCAGGATTAGCGAATAAAAAAAAAAATCGCTCCACCCTAATGTAAATAGTATGCATTTAGGCTGCTAAGCACATTATTTTACAATAAAATTAGTCATAGTTAGTGAGAGGGCTCTTTTTAGTATTAAACAATCTGAGGAATAATTTAAAGAAGATTGCTAAATCTATATATATTAACAGCAAATTACAAGTACTTGTTAACTGAATATGCAATATGAAATTACAACTTTTTTACAACTATGTATGTATGTACTTACTTATGTATGTATTTGTTTAAAAATATTTTTATGAACACTCACTGCCTACTATGGAAATCTTTACAAAAACTAAGTACATATTTTATATGTCAGATGTGTTTTAAATTAACAAACTTGATATATCAATTTGTAGAATGAACGAATGTATGAAATGTCTTATACGCACACAATTAGTTACAAGACCGACTAGGATGGATACGAAAAATGATTTGAAAAGAATGTACCAGTATGTATTAGTAGTAGTTACAAATATGTAAGTATGTAGTAGTTGGAAATAAATTTTGTCATTTAAAATTAAAAAAAAACCAATACTAAATGAACCAAACATAACACAAATGCAACTATCTTTACAAACTAACAGATAAAGAAAAACAAATATTAATTGAACGCCTAACTTAAATTACGATTGGAAATATTTTGTTAGGCAAATACAAATATATAAGAATATATTATATACTTGTATATGTATTTATTTTTGTCTTTGTATAAATATATATATATATATATATATATATATATATATATAAATACCTATATATATATATGTATATATATATATTTGTTTTGTTTCAAGGCTAATCTCAATTGTATACTAGCGTACATACATACATTTCTAAGACAACTAATCAGTAGGAACTCGCTGAACTTACCTGTTATAGAGCAAAGCAGGCGTAGTGTTGGTGTATTGCCGGAATATTGATTTATCATACCCTGACTATGTGCTTTCGGTGCGGGCATACTCAACGTGATGGCCTTATGGAATTTACGACGTCGTGGCTCAACTGTTACAATTGGTGAAACGGCCACACCACGACCAAGTAGTTTAGCAGTTAGATCTGGATCGACAGGTTGTGCCTAGAATGAGGTAAACANCATGTGAATTGCTGGGAAAGTCCTAATTAAAGTTGAAACTTTGTGTGAGTTTATTGGTTTATGGCATACACTGTGAAAAATACGTAATGCCGTGAGCAGTGGCCATCTTGGATGAATATTCAAAACCATTAGCTCATTGGAAAGTATGTAGCAAATCTTTTGAGCTGAAGAAGCGCAAGTTGAAGCGTGGCTTTGGCAGTTTAAAAATGAAGATTGGTTAATCGCCGTAATGTAGGCTGCATTCTAGTAAAGACTCGCAGCTCGTTACACTCTTTAAAGCATAAATTTTTCTGGTTTTCGTTTAATTAGAATTTCTATACTAACAAAAGTTCAGGCCCATTAGCTTCCCAATAAATTTAGTTATCAAATAAACTTTAAGCGCTTAAATTTCAATAACATTACGTGTATTTAGAGGGCCGTTGAAAAATCACTTTGTATATATAGTAAAACACTACAGGCATACGCATATACAAAACTCTAGGTTTCCGCACATTCGAGGCACACTAATCCAGACCCAATTGCAACATAAACTACATATATATATTTACTATAGGCATTTATATATGCTTGTATGTACATATACATATATGTATTCAACTAAATATCTTTACTAAATATTTATGACTTTATCTTACAAATTCACTGCCAACCTTTTGAATACTGAATACAAAAAAGTTAAAGAAGCAGTGAAATGTCTACTAATTGAATGAAAAAAAAAAAAACATTTTCATTTAAAGTTTATGTTCGAACTAAATTTATTGGGTATTTTTCGTTTATCCATTAAGTATAACTTTTTTATATAGTAGGTAAATATTAGATAAATCAGTAAATAAGCAAAAGTATTGCGTACATGTGTTGATATAAATTTAGGTATGTACTTTGCGTTGTATATATGTAGTAGAATATAATTTATTTAAATCTTAAACGTTTTAATGTCGCCATTTATTTGACGCTTATAAATAGTTTTGACGAGTATTAAGGTTTTGCAATTTTTTCTTACATTGCATTCTTAAATTTCCAACTAACATAGCATACTATGAATAGTATTGTAAGTTTTTATTGATATTTTGTTTATAACCCTTTTATTATTGTATTGTTAAGGATAGATAAAGATATTCATATTTTCTATTCACTAATAACTATGTATGTATGTATGTATGTGTATTAGACCGTACCACCTTAAAGCAAACAAAGGAGGTTCACCATACAACCCTGAGTCTAAAATAAATTGAAAAGGCAATTTCGAAAAAATAAATAAATTTTTTTTTGGCCGCACGTAGCGTTTGCCTTTTTCCGTTTTTCGTCATATCTTCAGCATTTAGAATCCGATCTTAAAGTATGATTTATCGATGTTCTTATCTCGAGGAGACGATTTTTTTCTACCGTTTTTACCACCCTAATGTCAGTTAATTTCAGCTAGCCAAAAATCATTGAACTTTAGTAAGGAAGTACTTCGATTCGAAGGCGATTTCGGTTTTTTTTTGGCCGAAAGTAGTGAGTTTCAGTCGATTCTTATGATGTTTTTGTATCGAGAAGAAAAGTTTTTTGTTCCAAAGTTCATTGACCTCAAGCACACCATTCGAGCATTTACCCATCTGATATTAGTTCCTATCACTCTTACCGAACCACCGTATTGTCAATAAATGAAAGCTAACCAAAATCCATTAAACTTTTTCTAAGGGCGTATTTCGATTGTTCCAGTAGACCTTTTTAAATTTGTTTTTTGCCGAACTTGCTTGCTTGTAAGGTGGTAAGGTCTAATGTACATACAGGCTGTTTCATCAAGATGCTCGAAATTATAGTGTAATCCTGTATATTAACTATTTTGAAAAATCCAAATGATTAAAAAATTCAAATTCCAGGCAATTTTCACAAAGATAAGTTTTTCAAAAGTATACTATGGCATGCGCAATTAAAGATTCTTCTAGTCTAGAGTGGAATTCGGAGGTCAGAAGAACTTCTTGCGCTTACAAATCTGCAGCTCTGACTGTTGGTTGGAGTTTTTACAGGTCAGTGTATAATTGGCATTCACATAATATGGCTGGTAATCTTTTCTACTCCTGTCGCAACTGGCAAAAGGGTAATGAGCTGCAATCACCTCAGCACATTCTCTTAGGCTTTCCAGTCATCGCGAGGCTAAGGTTGAAATATTTTGCCTCGCACTTCCTATCTAACAATCGAGGTCGAAGGTTGGCGTGAGAGCATGAGAATGCCGGACTTGGTGAATGTTTACACAAATGGTCCGAAGATGAACAACGGTGCAGGCGCGGCTGTATTTTGCGCGGAGCTGGGTCTTTGTTAGCCCTATCAGCTGAAGCGCTACAGTAGCATTCTCCAGTAATTGTTTAATTGTTGTTTTACTAGTACAAGTCTCATTAGACAAGAGTTTTATTAAAAGTCGTGTTATGCGTACATTCATACATACATATGTATTAAAATAGGATTTAAGGTGTACATTCCCTGCGACTAGCCTTGACAGAACTGTCCAGCCAACTTAAATATTTTCTCCTACCGCCGAGTACAGCTAACCTATTAATTGTGTTTTAACATTTATATATGTGCGTCAATATGTTTTGTCCGACACTATATCTATGTGTGTACATATAAAGTACATATCTACATATATATTAATTTTTGATTACCATGTTATCTTAATGGGGTTAGTGATTCCTGCCAACATGATGCAAAATTTTAATAATAATAACTAGTAGTAAACTAAGGTTTTGATATTCTTAAGTTTTTTTATGAAAACCTGCACTTTTTTATCTGTAACATTTTTTATTTAAAGTATGTATGTCTATCTTTTACTAAATAAATTTGCAATTTTCCAACTTCTGTATAGGGTCTCATTACCCAACCTGATATTTAGCGGACCTCATGTCAATAAGTTCAAAACTTCTACTTGTTTCATTCATCCCAAAATTCTAAACTATTTGTTTGACGCCATAATTAATTTTCTCAGCATTGCTTTTTGTTTGTGCCAGAATCAATCTACCCATATTTTGGAGAAAAAATGCTCCAAAGACGTATGCAGCGTCTGACTAAACTAACTACCCGAAACAGGTTTTTATGGTAGGATTAATCTTGATGCTGGGCGTAGGGAAACCCCTATGGTTGACAGCCGAGCCCACAGTACTTAGTAATCTTCTGATTTGGAAACTTTACAAAATAGAACTAGAAACTTTTAAGTCTGAAATCAAGAAAACAAAGAGGTTTTCCTGCCGAGTCTTCTGTTGTGCAAGGTTTCGTTCCCAGGATGTCAGATCTCTAGTAACCTTGGGGTCGAAGCTGAGCTTTTAAGGCATGATCAGTGACAGAGTTGTTGCGTCAAAGTGATGTGGTGCCACAGAGTAGTACTCTCTTAACTCTCCGACTATGTTAGTCGGAAAGCTAGAGCGTGTGCAGCGGGCTGCCTCATTTTAATCAATGGAGCTCTTAGGACCCCTTCCACATTGGCTCTTAGCGTCATTATCGATTTTGATTGCAGAGTTATCCAACTCACGCTTAGAAAAGTAAAGCCCTGCCATTTGATAGATATGAGTACTTTGATTTTTATGTATGTCTATCCACCTAACGGCGCGTTAAAAGTATAAATTCAGCTACCAAAATGGCATTTTCGGACATTTTGAAGAAAATCTTCTTGAGTTCTGAAGCCCAATTCACCCTCGGCAGGTTTTTAATAAGCAAAATGGTCAGATCTGATATAGGCAGCTGTACCTTGTGGCGCCGTGTGGTGAAAGATTTGTACAGAAATACTCTAGGTACTCTAAAGAAATAGCAAAATATTCCGTAGACTTATCGTTTCACACTGACAGACCCCATATAAGCTGCGGCAAAATGTATTAATGAAATTCGGTATATATTACTTAGTCCACGCCCGCTATATATATGTATTATGGGGCAAAAATTATATATGGTATTCGATTTTTATAAAGTTTGGTTTTTGCATGGCTGGTGAGGGTGGCAGTAGGTCGATTTCTACCATCTTTCAAATTCCAGTTTTTATGGTTAAAACTAAGACAGAAACTTGCTTGAAATCGGATAGCATGTAACATTTCGGCCCACTTGGGTAGTGGGCGTGGCTATTGGCCGACATTTTTCATATTTCTTTATTCCTAAGCAAAATTACTACATGAAAAATATTTCAGTAAAATTTAAAAGCGTTTAATACTTCTTGTCGCAGCTTATATGGGCACCTCCGACTGCGAGCCGGATTTCCTGATAAATGGCCTTTTTTGGCCCGAAATTGAACAAGATTAAAGGTGGTTTCAACAAGGCTAATGGCGTTTCCTTTTCTACCGAAAAATGTTGCCTTATCAGTGCCCGCTTCGCACAAGTACTAAGGAGAGGGCAATGAAAAGGCAACATTGTTTGTGGAAAGGAAAACACCATAAGCCACTTTGGCCGCANTCCAGTTTTTATGGTTAAAACTAAGACAGAAACTTGCTTGAAATCGGATAACATGTAACATTTCGACCCACTTGTGTAGTGGGCGTGGCTGTTGGCCGACATTTTTCATATTTCTTTATTCCTAAGCAAAATTACTACATTAAAAATATTTCAGTAAAATTTAAAAGCGTTTAATACTTCTTGTCGCAGCTTATATGGGCACCTCCGACTGTGAGCCGGATTTCTTGATAAATGGCCTTTGTTGGCTCGAAATTGAACAAGATTAAAGGTGGTTTCAACAAGACTAATGGCGTTTCCTTTTCTACCGAAAAATGTTGCCTTATCAGCGCCCGCTTCGCACAAGTACTAAGGAGAGGGCCAATGAAAAGGCAACATTGTTTGTAGAAAGGAAAACACCATAAGCCACTTTGGCCGCGTAATGGCTCTATTACGCGAGAAATTTCCAAGACGCGGGATATGGCTGGGCACCAAGCTTCTGCTATTTAACGCCTTTAGATTACTTTTTATTTAGCGATGTATAAAATAGGGCTTATGCAAAAAATTCCAGGACTGTGGCGCTATTGAGGGGCTAGATACTTCAGTTAATGGCCGAGTTATGGCACGAACCGTATGAAAATATATTCCTTACCTTAAAAAGAGTTGGAGATCATTCAAAACTTTAATAAGAAACACAAATTCCATCGAAATTTCAAAATTCAGTATCTTTTTTTACTTTTTACTTTCGCAAGTAGAAAATGGATAACCCTAAGTATGTTATACATCTGGGGGTTTCTGCTTTATTTGTTTGTACTCTTTCACTTAAAAATGGAAAAACTTTTTGTAGTTTTTTTTTAGCCTCAACCATTTTTCTTCTTTCATAGCAAAGATATTTGCTGTACAACGCTGATTACCTTTGCATTTAGTCCAAGGTTAAACGATTACTGTGAGCCCGGAATTTACTAAACGATAGGTAACGGAAAAGTAAATCAAATTAGGCGGTGCACAGCGAGAGGAATACCGTACGCTCTGCTGAGACGCTATAAAGCAATTTGAGCCAGTCGCTTCAGAGATTTTCGTTCAGTTAGTACCAGCACAATTCAATCGAATTCGGTATTCGCAAGTTAGCTAGATTAATATTAAAATTAGGTGTGGTCCGCGACCCAGTAATCAATTTGGCCCTCTACTCTTCACAATACTTCTTCTAAACCTATATCCATCAAAAATTTCAACAGCTTTATCGGGGATAGCGAGTGAATATGCTTAAGCTGTGGCTACATGCTTCCTCTAAACTTCTTTCATGTCTTATACAGACTACATCACACTCTGTGAGGATGTGGATTGGTGTCTCGCTAGTCGTGTCGCAGAACTGGCAGAGATCATTCGACCATTTCCCCAGCTTGTATAGATGTCCTCTTAGTCTGCAGTGTCCAGTACGCATACATGTTAGAGTATTACACGCTTCTCTTTTGGGAGGTTAATTAAGTTTTGGAATCCACTCTTAACCACTCTTACCATCCCAATAAACTTTTTGCCTGAAGCATTCCTTCCGAACTATTCCCCAGTGTCCTCCTTTCCCTCCTGAGCACATTCTTCATAGTATTGAGAAGTGGTAATTTCAGTTAAGCTTAACTAGGCAAGTGCCTGGCGATGTTTTGTTAAGACCGATCCTAGATAGGGAAACTAATTAAGTACTAGCATATTAAAGTTCACCATTACCAAGGCCTGATTCGGTGCTATCAAACAAAAACCTTGACGCTGGCCGCATTTCAAAGTTTTAATTATTTTAAAATACTAGAAGTACTACTAACTAAATTTGAACAAACTGACATCATAAAATTATAAATTTTAGTTTTAACTAATTAACAGTAGCCTTTGAAAACCAACCCAGGTTTCCTCAACTATTTTCCCTGCACAGCTGTGCTTTTTTTTTGTATGCTAAGAGTACTCAAAGAAATCAGTGCATTTTCATAATAAACTAAGTGTGCTGCTTGTGATACAGAAAGAATTAGTATGAAGCCATATGTTTTCATTTTAATCGATATTAATTAAGAGTTGTAGACCAAAGTTTTTATATTCTGGTATTTCCTGTACTTCGAATTATTTTTTCACACTGCTGTGTTCCATTTATGCTACTTTTAAGTGGCTCGAAAAAAATTTATGTTTGGCTTCATAATGCAATAATGTTAGTTTTTCTTTTTATAAATGCAAATTGGTTGATTTTCCTTTTTTTTTTTTTTTTTTTTTTGGCTTTTTATTGGCATACAAACGCCTCTCTGTTATATCTACTTAGGTAAATATTTTTGATAAATAAGTTATTGTTATTGATATTTCCTTTCAAATATGCATAGATCAATCGTTCACTATTTAGTGCTAGTAGATACTTAATTATTTGATCTTGTTCTCTATTTTGTATGCGTCTCATTTAGGCATTTTCTTAATTTACCAAATAAGTGAGAAGCGCTTCTTCTTTGGTACATGATTGACGCTGATTTTACGTAACTTTTCTGGTGCAACACCTTTGCGCGGTTTAAAGAGATTTACCTGCAAGCCAACTTTGATCTTTTTGGTGAGTGCACCTTGCGGGAAAACGGCCTGCACTTGTGGCACCACAGTGCTGGATACCATGCCACCCTCTGGTCCGATGGCGTGCACCTCTTGGCGTATACGCGAGACTACAGCAAAGTATTGTGGAAAATCATAGGTAACAAAACGGCAAACATGATTTCCAGCTTGCTCCTCAAGTTGTGCAATTTCTGTAGACAAAAAATCAACTATTACTTGAAAATTTTTGAGGCACAATTTTTGTAGATATTTAGTAGGTACATATTATCCGTTATACTTACCTTCGGGTTCGAAACATTGTTGCATTACATCGTGTATGATTTCTTCCGAATTATCAATTGCATGCTCTCGCCAGGTTTCTCCATTATCCGAGCGCAATATGATAATTTCACGCTCTTTGCCGCGCAATGAAGCGAAATGTGGCACCTCCATGATGACGGGGCCAATAAATTTGGTCGATACTGGCCCAAGTTCCAACACACGGCTAGCCAAAGCTTCACCCTCCATTAGCTGTGGTGGATGCATAGTGCGTTGTGGTTTAACATATCGACATGTGACACGAGTCGGTTGACAAGTGGAACGCGATGGTATAATCATGCGTACACCACTGTGGCGGCAACCACGCATAGCACCGCCACGCGCATCGACGAGGAATGAAACAAGGAAACTGCAAGAAGATCATTATTCGAATTTTAGTTAACAAAGTATACTTAAAAATAAAAAATGGAAATTAAATTTGTATAAAGGCATTCGTACAACGATCAAAACTTCGGTGACTAATGATTTACATAATAACATCAATTTGCATAAGAACCACTACGACGACGACGATTAGCATCTTGTTTCAGGGAAAAAAGATGCCACCACCAACGCTGCAAACGGGCGCAACACGAATTATGTGGACTCGGTAAAGGGTTCTGAACAGGGAAGCGAGACCTATTTTCTGCAATAAGATGAGAGAGGCCGAAAAGCGTGAGCGCGAAATGCTTGCCAAGATGAAAAATTCTCGAAATGAAAAATATCGAAAAGTTTGGCGATTTACATAAAGTTTTAAGGCGATTGCGAATTTCGGTAAGGACAACCACGCAGGCCTAGTGATCAACGCCCAGCAGGCTAAAGCCTACCATCAGTGAACTAATTGGACCATATCAGTGTGGCTTTACAGCTGGTACATCTACCATAGACCATATCTTTTCTCATATTTAAAGCCGCCTTTGATAGCAGACAAAGCAGTTGTTGATACGCCGCGATATCTGGAATTCATATTCCCGTTTTATCCGAATAGCGAAGAACCTTCGGAGACGAGAAAGGTTTCAGACAGATTCCTCCTCTTTCGTGCAACTTCTTTAATCGTATGCTGTACTGCAGAACTAAATAACTTAGACATAATTTTCTTATAAGAGCATGCAACATCCTCGACCTCATCTACCGAATTGCTTGTTCTACCTTTTGCAAGCTTGGTATGGAAGAACGTGTAGAGTATTAGAGGACATAATTTAGTATTATGGACTCTGGTACGAGTAACATCCAAAATAAACCAAAAAGTCTAATAGCGGTCACCCCTCGGCAATTAAAAATTTCCGTGTGTATTCCCGCCATAAAAGCAGCTTCTCATAAAGATATAATCACCGTTCGGAAGCGGCGTGAAACTGTAGGTCCCTACTCCTTGTGTGACAGCATCAAGTCGCACACCACAAATCGGAGAAGAAGCGCAACCAAGCACAGCAAACCTTTGCGCGCCAATAATTTATTTATTAATTTTGTTTTAAAACAAATAGTAATTTCATGGAACAATGAGTTGTATGAACTTCACGGGGATATACATAGGCATAGAACAGTGACAAAAAATATTTGCCGCTGCGACTGGGAATGAACGCAAACGCTCCAGCCCCAAATAGCAGAGAAAGACGGTCAGGCATAATAAGAGAGAATGCTTAGTCAGCATAGCAGCCCCCCTTCCGGGATAAATAATACAATTTAAATTTTCGAAGCGTTCCCGTTATCGAATGCAGTTAAGTTTCGTGTGATTTCGAGTAGAGTTAATCGGGCCCAGTCTGCTAACTATTGAAATCTAATCGGGCCCATTCTGCTAACTATTGAAATCTCGGAGGGATTATTTTCGACGTTAAAAGATGGCGAATTTGTTCAGAAGGTATCTACTTCATCCTCTAGTCTAGTAAAATCTTTGTTGAAGTCCAAAATTTCGTAGTTGAGTTTACCTAGTCTGAGGTTTCTCTCGGATTCTTGACCATCGGAATAGGTGATTCATAACTTGAATTATTTACAGTGAAACCTCGATGTAACGAATCTTGCTAAAACGAAAAATTCTATATAACAAAATGTTTGCTGCGTCCCCAGAAAAAAAAAACCTAATTGTTGCGATATTTTCCATACAAAAATGCTTCATAGATATAGCGACGAAGTTTGGAGCCTGAGATCTTTCGGAATATATTGACGATTGAAGTTCCGTTAGTCTCAAAAGCCTCTACATAACAATTCTGAATATGTTGACTGTGGGAGTCCCGTTATAAATAAAAACACGAACTCAGGTTTTCATATTCTATAAATATAACGAAACTATAGGTGAAATGAAGCATTTGCCTAACCTCTTCAACTTCGTTATATCAAGGTTTTACTGTACTATCTATGCCTTATTTTATGCTTTTACTATTGAGTACAAGTTTTCAATAACAGCGAAACAAATAAGATACGTGTGAATCTTGCGAGACTAACGGCTCTATTCTGTACTCTGTGTCAGTGTATCAATTCTTGTCACAGATTGCTTTTACGGAAAAATGTATGAAAAAGTTTAAATTTGTCAATAAAAAAACTTTTGTCACCGATACAGAATTGGGCTATAAAACTAAGATCGTGAGTATTTGCGGTTTAACAATTTGTCCGTATGGCAGCTCGGTTAGAGATCAGCGGAGTTCAGTACATTTTGTTTTTAATTTGCGAGCTGCCTGGCTTTCAGGAACAATCTTCTGTATATACATATGATACGCGAAGGCATTTTTGTTAATGTCATCAGATCTGCACCATTCGTTAAAAAATTAGATTTCAAATTAAGGGACTTTGGTCTGTAGATATACAACCACATCTTATAGTATTGAAAAGGGTTTGCCACCTGTTGAAAGCTATATTGAAATTATTTAATAAGTTAAATTAATTGTCACAATATTTCTCTCAGCCGAAATTGGTTTGAAAGGGCTTTATTTCTAAACTACATGCGGGAGAGCTGCCACCTGTTTAAAAAGTCTAATTCAACTTGACAAAATTATGCATTACAATGTCAGACGAAAGATTATAATGGTTTGGTTTGAAAATATTTTGAAGAGAGCTGCCATCTGCTTGTCGAATTTAATTAAAATATACAAAAGTTATATGAACTACTAAGATATGAGTGCCAAAGGAATGTTTCAAGAAAGCTTTAGTTTGAAATTATTTTTTATTAGGGTTGCCACCTTTTCGTCATATCTATCTAACTGAATATGTATGTATAATAAGCATTTTTTGTGAAGGTCATCAGATATGCACGGTTTGTTCGAATCTCAAAAATGAGCTGTTGAAATTAAGTGTTTGGCCTGTAGATGTGCAATAAGCCTTTATTTTTTGAAGTTAGAAACAACTGGACGGATTTACATAGATGAAATTCGGCACACACACGAATCGCTCGAATCGCTTATAACTATGGCGAATATTAGGAATTTTTTTTTAAGTTCTTAAACTTTCATGAGCTTAATTTATCAGTTTAATTACTTTTCTGCTGGTAAACATTGAAATGTTTCACAATTCAGAAACAGTAAACGGTGTGAACTGAATAGTCATTCAAAATGGCAATAATTTCTGGTACATAAAAAACCACCCTACTGTTATCTCTTCCATTTTTTAGTTTGAATATATTTTTGAAGAGGATGATTGTTACCCTTTTCGAGCCAAATTGAAATAACCTACACACAAGTTACGTGAATTGTTTCACTATTGGTGTCAACAGAAATAGTTTTAAGAAAGATTTAGCTTAAAAGTATTTTTATTAGGGTAGTCGCCTATTAAATAAGTCAAAATTATTTTAGTTGCACATATGTTGCATACATAAATGAAATACTACTAATTTATAAATTTTTTGCGATGCCATTTGAATTAGTTTGATTCAAAAACAATTTTTTGCAAATTTTGAAAATTTATCTTAATTGAGTTAGCTTTTTCACTGATATAATTATACAGCGGGAATCGTAACACGTCGGATCGGGAATGTTACTTTTAAGATAGGCAAACAATTAATTCGGGTTGCCAGAATGGCTTTTTGATCATAAGATTCAAGGGTCGAATGGGGTTCGCCGCAGAAATCTTAGGGCATGGGAGAGATTTAAAATTTGTATTCATTTGTTTTTTTTCTCATGCCACAATTCTATTTAGCTTCGTCGAATCGACGACCCAATACTTCTTTGCAACTAAAATTTTGCATTTTGCGATATAAAATCGTCGTAATTTAAATTTAGAGATAATAAATTTTACTAACATATCGTCGCCCTTATGCCAGAAGCATAAATGTGCAAATTTATCAGTTTTGAGTTATTGGTTTGACTCCACTAACCTTTGGATGTTCTACGTTATACCAAATACCAGAATACCATGCGTACACGAAACCCACATATTTTACTATTTCAATTGCATAAAGTAGAGTTAAGTCTCGAAAGAAAAATTTCTAACTTGATTTCCCAAAATTTTAATTTTTACCCTTCTATGTTTCTGGCATACGGGCGACGGGATATATTCACCATATTTTTATACCCGAGCGAACTTGCTCCCATAACGGTTGTTCTTTTGAACCAAGGACGGATGTTATTGAAAATGGGAAAATTGGACAATGCCTACCTCCCGTATAACGGTAGTTTGCAGAAATATGAAAACTGCGATATTACTGAAGTTTATTCACTCAAAATTGATATTTAAAATTATGTATATCTTGGGGAAAATAAGAATATTATAAATTATTAGAAAATGGGCGTGGCACCGCCCAGTTATGTCCCAGTAACAGTTCCATCAATTTCTACTAAACTCGGTTTACTTATTGTACTGGACACATAAAAGAAAGACGTGGAAAATTTTTGAAAACGGACTAAAACTACGCCTACTTTTCATATAACGGTAAATTTCAGAAATGCGGAGACTTCACTATTCGAAAATAAAAGGCGCAAATTTACTCAAAGTTGATAATCATAACAACCTCTGAGAAATAAATAAGACTATTATGGAATTTTGAAAATGGGCGTGGCACCGGCAATTTGTGGCTACAGCAGTTTATCTCATTAGGTTTAACTGAAAAAAGCCATCGCAGATGTTTGAAATAGGGTCAAAACCACCCCTGCTTGANCAATGCCTACCTCCCGTATAACGGTAGTTTGCAGAAATATGAAAACTGCGATATTACTGAAGTTTATTCACTCAAAATTGATATTTAAAATTATGTATATCTTGGGGAAAATAAGAATATTATAAATATTAGAAAATTGGCGTGGCACCGCCCAGTTATGTCCCAGTAATAGTTCCATCAATTTCTACTAAACTCGGTTTACTTATTGTACTGGACACATAAAAGCAAAACGTGGAAAATTTTTGAAAACGGACTAAAACTACGCCTACTTTTCATATAACGGTAAATTTCAGAAATGCGGAGACTTCACTATTCGGAAATAAAAGGCGCAAATTTACTCAAAGTTGATAATCATAACAACCTCTGAGAAATAAATAAGACTATTATGGAATTTTGAAAATGGGCGTGGCACCGGCAATTTGTGGCTACAGCAGTTTATCTCATTAGGTTTAACTGAAAAAAGCCATCGCAGATGTTTGAAATAGGGTCAAAGCCACCCCTGCTTGACATGTAACGGTAGTTTTCGAAAAGGTGTAAAAACTATATTTAATACTTAAACTGTTTTACTTTTTTTTAGTATTTCCTTGATATTTTCACATAGGCAAAATAAGCAGACCTTCCATGGTTGAATAATTGTTTGTTAATTGAGTTAAAGTTTTGTTAAGAAAAATTAATAAATTGAGTTCAGTACTTATTACTCTTTATCCCATACGCAAATGTGTCAGTGTATAGCAAAAATGATGAAATATTAAAGATAAAATCGTACAGAACTGTCTCGGTGCAGTTGCAAATTCATAACGCCCTCGATCTAATCAAACGTTTTGATAAAGTGTTCAGTTGTACGAACACTATATACATAATACTTTTTTACTACTTATATAACTTATATAACTACCTTTTCCAAGAAAGTTTTCGGCTGCGTGTAAATGAATAATNTAAAATCGTACAGAACTGTCTCGGTGCAGTTGCAAATTCATAACGCCCTCGATCTAATCAAACGTTTTGATAAAGTGTTCAGTTGTACGAATACTATATACATAATACTTTTTTACTACTTATATAGCTTATATAACTACCTTTTCCAAGAAAGTTTTCGGCTGCGTGTAAATGAATAATAAAAAAAATAATCGCACTTACATATACAGACTAAAAAATGTAAATACATATCTGAATTATTTTGAACTTACCCCACATATTTTTGTTCCTCATTAAGCCCGTTACCCATATAAATACCATCCACAATCGATTTGCCAGCGCCATGAATTTGTGCTTTATGTGGACTAATCAACTCTTCGGCGATGGCCTGCTGTTGCGGTTGACCTCCAACACCGCCAGCGTACTCAGCGCTATGGGTCATCATGCGATTCGAATCGATACGTTCGTCGCGTGTGACATCGATCGGCAAGGAATCATCGCCTAGAGATTTCATTTCATCAACTGTCAAATAACGGTAAGGCTGATCGGAAAGCATATTATCTTCGCCTGGTAGTGGCAGTAGTGGTGGTTGTGGTGGTGGTGGTGGTTATGTAGTGGCAAGTTGACCAGTTTTATNTATTATCTTCGCCTGGTAGTGGCAGTAGTGGTGGTTGTGGTGGTGGTGGTAGTGGTGGTGGTTGTGTAGTGGCAAGTTGACCAGTTTTACAGTTTTATTTATTTGGCATTCCATTGATATCCGATTTGTTTTTCCGATTTGATTTGGTTTTGCGGATTATTAGCGGTGTCGGCGCGAATAGTGCAAAAAAAAATTTTGAAAAGAAATAAATAAAGAAATATGCAAATAATATATATATTTTTTTTTATTTTGAAGAGCAAACACACATGCATTTTTTTTTAACATACATACATACAATATATATATTCTTTTGGATTAAGTATNTTTTTTTTTTTTAACATACATACATACAATATATATATTCTTTTGGATTAAATAAGAAAGCTGAGAATGCATTTGCAATGAAACGGAAGTCGGTAGAAAATAATGAACATAATCGAAATGGTAACGCTTTCTTCTGTTAAATATGAGTGTATGGGTGTTTAAAATATGTACAGGTGTGTAAATGTTTGGAAGGCAAAGCACACAAAGTAGACGTTGCATATGTCGCAAGCAATTGACACCTATTAAAAAGCCGATATGAACAACATTAAAAGAGAACCTCGGAAATCGCTTAATATATTTATGCGCTTTTATCAATATCTAAAAAAAATTGTTTTAACATTTATAACTATGTAGTTTGCACTTTTTAAGTAATTGGCTTTACGATTTTCCCTTTCAGCATTATCCCTTGTATAATTAATCATATATTTAAATTAATTCTGTTAACACTATATTTAACATCAGTATAAGTTTATCTATGTGCGTCTATTAAATTAATATTGATGTTCATACTTGAGTAATTTTTATACACACATACATGATTCTGTTAATTGTAGCAATGTATTATACGCTTATTTTATACACACATATGTATTTGTTGAAACAAATCTGGGCTTAAATCGTCATAAAGTCATGTTATCTCATTTTTATAGAGAAGCAAGATGACATCCAACCTCTTATTCCCTATACATATATTAATTAGACTGTGTCGCAAAAAAAGTTTGTTTCTTTGTTTTGAGAAGTTTAGCTTCATACAAATTTCCGTCCTTAACAAGTCCTAAAAACAATCAAAATCGAGCCTATTTCATATCGAGTATTGTGAGGCGGCCGCTGTGTTGTAATGGTTACAAATGCATACTACCATTCCGCAGGGCCTGGGATCGAGCCTAGGTTCCGACATACATACATCACAAACAAACGAAAATAAAAAGATTTTTCTAAGAGCGGTCGCCCCTCGGCAGACAGCTTCACAATACAATCGTCGTTCGGAGTCCCCTTTGTGCGAGAACATCCACAACAGAACATCCATAAATGGGAGGAGAAGCTCGGCCAAACGCTAACAAACTACTATATTAATATTATCATCTATATATCGACAATTGAGTGAAAGGTCGACCTATCTCGGCAGCCAGTTCGAAAACGCCCTATCTCAGCAAATTTTTCAAGTACGCCCTGTTTCAGAGTTTGGTTGAAGAACGCTCTATCTCAGCTCATTTTCAATATATTTTTAGTTAAGATAGGGCGTTTTTGAACTGAATTCTGAGATATGGTTTTTTTTCAGCCCAATTCTTAGATAGGGTTAGGTTAGGTTAGGTTATGTGGCAGACCCATGAGAGGAACTCACTTAGACATTCAATTGTCCATTGTGATACCACATTACACAAATTCTTGGAACGGTGCTTACAATAAGGTTCCGCAGGCAGCTGATGTTCAATTATTGATTCTAATTCGAGCTAGTTGAATATCTAATTGCATTAGCAGAAGTTAATTAGATTTCTAATTGTAAAGGTAAACCAATTTTTTTTGCTAATGGCAACTAATTGCAATTAGTTTTACCATTGGAATAAAAATTTCAATTATCTAATGGGAATTAGTTGAACTAATTCTAATTGTTTAATGAATTAGAGAATTTCACAAAAGAAGGTTAATTAGGAATCATTAGCATTATCTAATCATTATTTAACGAGTATGGTCTGAACATACTGAGAGTTCGTGACAGTAAACACCTCCTCAATAAGATGTGAAGATGTTTATTGGACCTCTTCTTCAGAGACTACGATTCTCCCATTGGTCCTTTGGAGGAATATGTGAGGAGATGGATCCTTTTGGGGCCAGCCTCAGAATCTTGCAATCCATTTTTTCAGGCAGGAAGTTGAAGTTTTCGAGAATTGTCGAGTGCACGTGCGTTGGGTTGAAAGAGAACCCCGCGCTTTTGAGCCTAACAGGTTAACCTAATATTCGCGTGTTGCGTTTTGGTACGCACGCCGTAGAATTTTTTTTCTTGCGTCATTCGAAATTGGCTTGCGAGCATTTGCATTTGATTTCATTGAGTGAAATGTCAAATCAAAATGTCACGCAGAACAAAAATTGGAAATTGATTTAGTTTCATACGCACGTCGTTCAATTTCGGTTGGTCCCATACAAGTTGTATGTGCATGAGAAATTTTTGACAGTAAATTGGCGGCGTGCGTGAATATTCGCTACTTCGCCTGCAATGCCGACAGGTGCGACATTGAGCATAGCATTTAGCGCTAGAGTATGAGTGGTCTGCAGTGCTCCACTGATTCCAACAAGGGCCGCCCTTTGCACGCGCTCTAGCTTCCTAACAAGAGTCGTCGTTTCAGTCAGTACAAAACTTTTGGAGAGAGACCTCATCTCTTCTTCATAGCCGTCCAGTATTGCACCCAAGAACCTGAGTCTATCAGCGAGAACAAATGAAGCACCCCCTATTGAGGGAAGATAGGGTGTTTTTCCCCTTTGACAACTTTGACAACGTTTTGTAATAAATATAATCGGGTACTGATTGCGCGGTTAAATATTACCTTCTACCCGGCTACCTGGATAAAGACAACCCCCTATCAGGGTACCCAGACAAATATAAGCCGCTACTCAAGCACCCGGATAAAAATTGCCTTCTACTTGGGTACCTGAATCAGGATAAACCCATACCCGGATACCCGGTTAAAAATGACCTGTTACCCGGAGAAATATTACGTTCTACGCGGGAACCCTCTACCCAGGTAACCGGCGGACAAGTACAAATATAGCCCGCATCCTAGGTAACCGGATAAAGATAAGCCCGTACCGTATGTTCTACATTTTATAATTAAAGAAATAATATATAGTTTGAGTGGAAAATAGTGGAAAACTTACTTTTAGTAAAATTAAATACATACTTAGGTACTTTACCTACATACAGTTACCCAAGTATAAGCTGACAATTTAGCAAGTTTTGGCTTTTTTTTTTTAATGTTTATTATTTTGTTGTTTTTTTTAGCTGATTAATTAACTTACACCATATAAATCTAAATTTCAGGCTTTGAGCAAAAATTATGAAAATTCTGCAAAATTTCACCGATATTTTTAACTTTTTTAACAGCACCTTTGGATCAAATTTTGGTACGCAACATTTTTTTCCATACAAAGTATGTTCGACAATTTTTTATATGGAAAAAATGCGGTAAAATCAATGGTAAGTCCTAGCTACTTCAAATTTGCACTATATTTGGTTTTATATGGCGATTGTTAAGTAATCAGCTATACTTTAATGAAAGAACAATAAACATTAAATAAAGTAGAGAATAAAAGCTTGTAAAGCTAGCCAAAACTTGCTAAAAGTTTATATTTGGGTCACTGTATTCCTTCACCTTCAAAGGTGACTATTGATAAAAAAAAAGGGTAAAAATATATTTTGCAAATACTGAATGTATTAATTTTACTTTTTCTGCTTTAATTTTCTTCAATGCTGTAAATAACAATACAATTAAATTTATTTTGTAAAATACCAATTGGCAGTTACATAAGTATGTATAAATACATGCGACCAATATTATTCATCTAACTTAATAACTTAAAACAAGCAACCATTACTAATAAGTCTCCTAGATAAGTATCGGTGAAGATTTATTTCTTGAAATTAAATATAAGTAAATCTCATTTGCCAACCAAAACAATGCGCGCAGTTGTATATCTCTCTGAGAGAAACCTTTATGTCGCAGGTTTTTCGGTTAATGGTTATTTACGAGCTCTGGTTAAATCTATCGTGCGTTGGACATATTTTTTTTAAAAATTCGCCAAAAATTTACTCTACAATTAGATATGCATAACTTTAAAAATACATTTTTTTTTCATAAAAATGTAATATAAATCTTATTCTTATTTGGCGCTGTGATTGCCTAACCGCCAGTCCTTTCTCTTCTGTTCCAACTGACGCCAATTGGAAATATCAAGTGAAGCCAAGTCCTTCTCCACTTGTTCTTTCCATCGCAGTGGGGGCCTCCCTCTTCCTCGCGGAGCCGCTGAATGTTTATTCACTGCACTATATCCATGCCGTTGTTAAGCTCATAAGGTTCATCGTTCCATTGGCTGCAGTACTCGCCGTCGCCAACGCGTTAGGGCCCGTAAATCTTCGGCAAAATCTTTCTCTCGAATACTCCAACAGCCGCATAATTGGATGCTGTCATTGTCCATGCTTTTGCGCCATATACCATCACGGGTATGATGAGTGACTCATAGAGTGTGGGTTTCGTACGCCTAGTGAGCAATTTAGTCCTGAATTGCATACGCAGTCCAAAGTAGCACTTGTTGGCAAGAGTGATTCCGTGTTGGGTTTTCATGCCGGTTTAGTTATGCGGCTTTATTATCTTCTCCAATATCAGATTAAAGAAATCGCACGAAGGGGAGTCGCCTTGTATTACTCAACGTCATTTTACACAGCCGTATCAGTTTCGCGGGCGGATACCAATTCAGACATCGCGGCGTATAGGCAACTCCTTTTAGTGCTGTCGTAGGCGGCTTTGAAATTTGCAAATGAATGGGGTGTGTCGATCCTGTTCTCGCGAGTCTTTTCCAAGATTTTGCCTATTATTAATACCTGGTTCATGGTGGATTTACCAGGTCGATACGATCCAATCAATTCGTTGACGTTGGGCTCAGTCTTTCGCACAATACACTCGATAAGACCATGTAATCTATGCTTAGAGGTCTGAACCCGCGGTAGTTGGCGCGAATGGCTGGGACATATTTCTTGTGGATTGGGCAGAGCACACTTAAATTCCAGTCGTCGGGCATTCGTTCATCCGCCCATATTCTGCGTAGGAGTTGATGCATGCAACTTGTCAGCTCCTCGCCGCCGTACTTAAATAGCTCGGCTGGCAGGCTGTCAGCTCCAGCAGCTTTGTTGTTTTTCAGCTGCGTAATTACTATTCGTACCTCGTCATAGTCAGGCAGTGGAACATCGAATCCATTACCATCGATGTAATCTAAATACTTCTCTGTATTTATGAAGCTTGAAAAGGATACATCTTTGTATTAATTCTACTGTTAATGTCATGGTGTGTGCGAACAGTTTTGAAAAAATCACAACTCTAGGAAAAAAAAATTAGTTTTTTTCCTCAATGGTTTCTATTTTCGGACATGCGCCCTTTTCAAAATTGCATATTCAATCATTTTTGTTTGCACTTCGCTAATCACCTCAATTCTTTTTTACTTTTCGCCTCAAATAGAGGATTTTACTGCTTGCTGTCTCCAAAAGGTTGTTCATTGTGTTTTAATATATCTATTTATATTAACATTTATATATACATATAAATTAAATTATAATATAACAACATCAAGAGATTTAAATTAAACACATCAAGATTAGTCTGTTTTACAAACATTAATTGGAGAAATGTGTATACATATGCATGTATGTATGTATTGTAGCAGACAAAGAGGAAGACCGCCTCACAGTGGTGCCAAACTGGAATTTACTGTCCGGTGCCTCATTTCTCAACAGAGTCAATTAATTTTATTTAATAAAGCATATAAAATTTAAAAGAGGATTGTCGAGCCCGATTTTTTATAATTTTTATTTCTTTGAATTTAATTTTTCCGTGCAAAGTGCAGAGAAAGCAGCAAATTTGAAGAAAATTGATTCTCCTGTTTCTTATTTGGAATTTTTAGAAAAATTTTAAGTTGCAGTTTTATAGCCCATCTAGACTATTTTGAACACTTAATTCCAGTCTGTGATGGCAGTGTTGAGCAAGTTTTAATTGTAAGTACAATTAACAATTATTAATTAATTTAATTGCAATTACTTGTTTAACCAATTAATATGATGATTAAAAAATTAATTGATTAACGCCAAACACTGTGCGATGGAAACACCAGGGTGCGAATCACGGCATTCATTATCTAAGTTAACTCGAATCGAAACATGATTTTAAAATCACAGCATTCGTTAATTTAGCACAGTCTCTCGTCAGCAAAAGTCTTTCGTAATATTAATTAAAAAGAAAAAATAATAATTAAACAAAAAAAAAACCAAATAACTGCTTAAAAGTTAAAGGAAATAAAAAAATATGTCTTTCTTTTTAAAATAATATGTAGAATCTAATAATTAAAAAAACATCCTTTAAAATAAAAGACATCAAAAAAAATCTCTTTAAAACAATAAAATCTGAAAGAAAAATATATCAAAAATCGAATTGAATAATAAAATTTGTAATTTGAGAATATATATTTTTTTCTTTTCAAACGATAAAAGCTGAAAATTCAAACCAATTTAAATTCAAAAAAGTGTAATTAAAAAATTAATGAGCTTCTAAAAGTTAAGTGAAATAAATAATTGTTTTGTTTTAAAAATAATACAACCCAAAAATTAAAGAAAATTAAACTTTAAAAACAAAATAAGTTCCTAAAATTAAATGGAATTAAAAAAATTTATATTTTTCTTCTTAAAATAATATCTAAAAATCTTACAATTAAAGGAAAATCAAATTAAAAAGAAATCTAAATTATTTAAAAACGAAAAAAAATAAAATAGTTGGTAAAAATTTAATTGAATAAAAAAAAATATATATGTAAAACTCCATGTATTCTTTCTGAACGTTAACCTTCTCCCCTTCCCCCCACTCCTGTAAAATTTTTTAACTTAAAACTTTTTTAAAAATATGTAAAATTCACTAAAAAAAACAAGCTCTTCAATGCCGAGTGCCAAAATAACGAAGAAACGATTACGAAAAAGGGCTGACATTTGCATGTTTAAACTCGTATAACTCGACAAAAAAACATCCAATGGTTACCAGTAACCATAGCAACAACGTGGTGGAGTTTGAACAAAATGCTGTCATAAATTTTTTTTCCTGTTACACTTGGCGAATTTTGACCCATATTTTAATGGTTTTTGCTTCAAAAATCGGCGTCAATAAGTCTCGTCTAAATTAGCTTCCATTTAAAGATTATCAAATCAGATGAAAAAATAAAGGCTCTGAACCATTTTGAACAGTAAATTCCAGGTTTGTACCACTGTGTGGCGACGTTTTACTCTAGCGGTTCTGTTCAGTTATACGAGGTAATAATTGGAAA
This sequence comes from Rhagoletis zephyria, assembly GCF_001687245.7. Classification (NCBI taxonomy): domain Eukaryota; kingdom Metazoa; phylum Arthropoda; class Insecta; order Diptera; family Tephritidae; genus Rhagoletis; species Rhagoletis zephyria. The sequence continues at coordinate 16,723 of NW_016161836.1, read as the reverse complement.
TATGTTATCGTAATTTTTTTATAATTTGTGTGAGTCCACTACCTAATTATATTCTTTGCTTTAACGTCGATTTCAAAGAGAAATTTTAAATTAAAGAACAATTATACATTGGGCCTTATGAATAAAAACTAAACAATCGCTTTTTCTCAAAACTTTAGATATTTTACTCGATTTACTCAAAAATTTAAGTAAAAGGTCGGATATTTGAAGAAACAACAGTTGCTTAGTTTTTATTCATACGGTCCATTGTGTCGTTTTGGGATCTTAGATTTCTAAATTCAATTAGGCATAAAATTAGAACGGTAACCAACTTTTTTAAATCCTCCAGTAGTTTCTCATCATAAGACCAGCTTAATCGAATGCAGTATTTATTTAGATCCGATTCCCATCACTTCCAAATTTTTTTTTTATTTGTTGTGGTGTTTTTTTGATGATTTCGATAGTTTTGCAGCAACAATGATTTTGCACATCCATAACACATAGCTATACATATATACACATACATACATACATACATACATTTGTACATATATCCCCCGTAAAGTGTGAAGGGTGGTCTAAAAATTTTGACATGTTACTATTTATTTACAAAAATATATAAACCGATCGCATTTTAACAAAAAACCAAAAATTTTGTTGGAAACACTACCACACGCACACACACTTTATAAGGAACTTTATAAGAAATATGAATATTTTATTATTATTTCATTTACTGTAATTTGGTTTTATATGGCTAATTTATGCAAAGCCCAATGTGTGAAACTTACTAGACATAAAGTACGTTTCGCCCTGGTAATATGGAAGATAAACGTGGTCTTCATTCGTATTTCGATCACCCTTTATGCCATACCATGGATCCCAATCGTTTGTGTCGCCTGAGACACAGTTTGTCAAACATACATACAAACAAAAATATTCATAAATTATAGAACTTATTTAATATGTACTCAGAATTGATTTGAAATTTCTCACAAATTATCGTATTGTATTTTACTAGGTTGATAATAATAAGGCTAGGCAAACACATACTTAAATGGATAACGGAAGATTTTTAACTTGGTGTCACATTAGTGGAGTGCTTCGCATTGTGTTATTCGAGTAGCATGTCAAAGTTTTTATACCAGTTAAGGTTGTACATACATAGTACACTCTTCGGCAGAGCAAAATAATATTTTATTTAGTATCTAGTTACATTCATTCACAAATATGTAACGATTTAATGAGAATTTGTCTTGTAAAGCGATTGTTTCTATATGCAGATGTATAAATGAAATATAAAGGGTGCTTTGTTAATACATATGTATGTATGTATGATTTACGAAATGGAGAACCAAGCAAACTTTTCAAATGTGAATGAATTAATTTATATATATACGAATGTCCAAAGATACCAGAGATACATACAAAAAATAGTAGATTGCATAGCATAATACATACCACCTTCTTCTTCGGAATCCGACATAAAGGATTCATGCATTGCCTCAGGTGCAACAACGCGATACTTTTCATCGGTTTGAGTTTGTGTTGCTGCATCTGGTTCATTTGTAATCGATTTCAAAGAATCCAAAACACTTATATAACCCAATTTGCGTGCAATATGCAACGGTGTCTGTCCATTGACGGTATGTGCATTGGCATTGGCCTTATGTTCCAATAGTAGATTAACGATGTGACAATGTCCTTGCTGAGCTGTCTGATGCAGCGGTGTATAGCCGATTGACGTAGCCGCATCCACGTTAGCACCATGATTCAATAAAAAGCGCACCATATTTGCTTGACCGAAATGGGCGGCTACATGTAACGGTGTGTAGCCTGCTTTGGTGGCCATATCAATATTGGCGCCATTGCGTTGTAGAATTTCGGCTACATTTACATTATCTTCTTGTGCGCACAAGTGCATCGGAGTTAGTCCATTCTTGGCTGGATGATTTACGCTGGCCTTATGTTCAATGAGCAAATTCGATATCTCAGCGTGACCCTCCTGGAAATTGATTAAATTTGTATTAAAATCATGCATTTTTGTTTTCGATTGTAGTGAAAGAGCACACGGAGAAAACATAAACCATATCGTGTTTATTTCAAACTAAAACACATACATACATAGGATTTGCCGCCAAGCGATCCTTTGTTTACTTTAAACAGATTTTTATGTGAAGATTTTTTCTTTTGAATAGGCTTTCGCTCTGCACTTCACATATGCTTTTTCATAATAGTAGAAACCAAATAAAAATTTAAGACTTTATGTTGATGCAGAGGGCAGTCGAACCTAGGATCTCTTGCACCTAATAAATAATAGCGAGCACCTCTGCGCACTCAGCTACAGTTAGAACATGTAAATGTGTTTTCAAATGTTCATTTTGAATCAACTACTTCTTACTATCAAACTAATTTGATTTCACATTTGTTCAAAATATACTTTTTCTGTTCAGAACCTTGTAACGTGGTAAAATTGAAAACGACTCTGTTTGAAAAAATCATCTTAGATAAGATTAGATTCAGAGGAAGGAACAGGTCACCTTGTTACCGCGACCGAACGAACGTAACAAAGTTCTATTATTCTCTTTGTCGTTGAGGCTATTTCATTTTCTCCTAAATGAGCGGTAAGCTCAACTGTTTATTACGGTATCTGGCGGTACATAGAGTGCCTAAACCGAGTATTCAAGCCGAAGCTTTGTTGCTTCTTACTCACAATGCGAAATCGGAACCACATAAAGATGGCTTCCGACGCCAACACATCAATTAACCACGTAAACTCTCAGTCGTTTTTTCTGGAGCGGATGAGTCTATCTCTTTTAAATCTCTACGGATTCTGCAGAAATCATTATAAGGGACTTCGAAACTGGCGGCTATTCCTGTGTGAATCCGGGGATCCATAGCCAAATCCATGTTGTTCGTTCATCGAGCAGTACAGCTTAGTCCATTAGCTGTTGCTAGCTACTCTCGCCTACTCCTCAACTCGTTAAGACAAAAATTGCAGGGTACATTGTGTGCTTTGAAGCGCTTTAGGCCATTCACGAAACACCATTCTACCCGGGTCCCATTTAAAATTACCTAAGCAATGCAAGTGTTTACTGCACATATGCTCAGACAGCGTTCCGTGAGCTATAGCCAGGTACCATTGTACCTAAGCCCTAGGAGAGGATTTAGATGATAGGGATGTATATGTAGGGGGCGGGAATTCATTGCCCTTCTACAAATTTACCAGACTCCTTTATGAATCTTAGCCCCTTTTCGAGGGAGAAAATGTAGCTCGTGCATTTTCAATAAATCTAACCCAAAAATATACCATCTAAGTCTGGAGAAGTCCGGTCAGGGGCATAGAAAATGTTCTGTACTTTAGTCGTCTTCCAAGCAATATGTACCTGGTGGTCAAGGGTTGTTCCCCGCAATCAACCCTAACAGGGCTCGTAGATCACTGGTTCTCTGTATGAGAAGAAATTTGGCCTTTTCAGAAAACACTTGGTTGTTTTGAAGGCGTCAATACTACAGCAACGGCTTTATGAGTTTTATAAGAGAAATCTTTGATGTACCCGATTTTTTCCGCTACGATTGGCCCTAAAAATGGCTCCGGTCCCATAAAAGTTCAAAGCTCATTCACCTTGCAACGAGTTCAGCCTCAACTTACATTCCTGTACTATTTTTAAGGAGCGGTTTCCAAGGTCTTTATAGCAGCTTGGCTGTTACTACAGACCCTGATTTTATGTCCACACCAGCTTTCGCAAGTTATACAGTCTACTACTTTCAGTATTGCGAAGACTTCCATAGCACCCTAAGTAGTAAAAAGCACCTGAAGCATCATCCAGTTACCATCCTGCTACATTACCATTCTCTGAACCGTCGGTAGAAAGTTTTTACGAACATCCCCAAGGGTGTATCTAGATCTCTCCATTGCTCCCTTGTAGGAAAGCTAAAGACGTACTTTCTTACAAAAAAGACACCAGGTATCAGTTTGTCGTTATGTGTAAAAAAAAACAAACAACCTTCTATAGAAATCTCTGTGTCCGGAGCTCCGATATAAAATTCACAATATTCGCACCGTTATATAACTTTTGGTATACAGTTTCTAAAATTAATGAAGAAAACAGAGAACAGAAAGAAATTCTTTAACGGCTAGAAAAGATTAAGTAATTTTTTCAGAATGAGTAAATCTTTAGTATCTCGGAAACGTCTTGGGGAAATACCGTTTTAGGTCGACCAGAAACTGAACTTCTTAATGATAAAGAATCGTAAATAACCACTTATAGGGTCCAGTGTCCTGCGCTCTTCTAGGCCCTAATTTATATCTGTGTTTTTTTATTTAATACCAATGCTCTTGCTCAAAGTAATCGGATTGCTTGGGGTTACTTCCGCCATTTCGAACAAAATACTACTATACACATAAGTACATACAAATCTACACCTCTTACCTGGCAACTCAAATGTAATGGTGTGAAACCGGCTTTGCTTTCAGCATTAGCTTGTGCTCCATATTCCAGTAAAGTAGTAGCGATATCCATTTGATTTTTGCGAGCGGCAATATGCAATGGTGTATGTCCATTTTTGGCTATAGCATGTGGACTAGCGCCCTTCTCCAACAACAATAAAGCGACTTTTTGGTTATCATAATGACAGGCGACATGTAGCGGAGTGACGCCATTCTTGCCTTGAGCATCCACATCCGCTTCCTTTTGCAACAATAGTTGAGCAACCTTGATGTGACCATATTTGGCGGTCAAATGTAGTGGTGTGAAGCCTTTCTTCGTAGCAGCGTCCAATGCAGCGCCGTTTTCGATCAAAACAGCAGCGACCTGGTTAAGGAGATTTTATAAATTAAACGTGTATATGTATGTACATACATATGTAAGTAGATATCCAATCACACTGAAGTTAAGATTCATGCAAAAGAATTAAAAAGTAAATGGTTAAATATGAAAAAAATGGTATTTGTACCTTTACAGAAGAAATGATAAACAAGGAAATGAAATTTTATATTTCACAATTTATTCAACAATATTTTAACACAGTAATTAAATAATAACAATTTTTATAGCAACGAACATAAGTTGAAACAAAGGCGTTCGGTTATAAAAAAAAAATAATGAAAAATAATACAATCTATGCCTTAAAATAATGCGTTAAAACAAACTTTACATGATGAATATAAATATTTCATAAGCAGATTTTTTGTTCAGTAAATTAAAGTTTTATCTAAGTGAGGTATGCCACGTGAAATTATCATTCGTTTAGTATGTCGAAGAATACATTAAAAAGAGAAAGTTGTGTTCAGGAAGCTAGTAGTCACGGTCTTGTAAGGCTTGGTCCCCATTTTAAGTTGTGTTTCAGAAATTGAAGAATGTAAATAAGCCCAGNTGAATATAAATATTTCATAAGCAGATTTTTTGTTCAGTAAATTAAAGTTTGGCAGTCAATTTTATCTAAGTGAGGTATGCCACGTGAAATTATCATTCTTTTAGTATGTCGAAGAATTCATTAAAAAGAGAAAGTTGTGTTCAGGAAGCTAGTAGTCACGGTCTTGTAAGGCTTGGTCCCCAATTTAAGTTGTGTTTTAGAAATTGAAGAATGTAAATAAGCCCGTAACACCTACCAAGCAAACAAAAAAGTTCGCCATACACCCCTGATTCTAAAATATTCATATTTTTTTTTATTTTTCGCCTAATGTAGGGGTCGCCTTAAAAACTATCTCGGTGACACCTAAGTAAATAAATTCGGATGTAGGAAATTTTCCAGAAAAAATTCTACTGCTATAATAAAAATAGTTCCTTAGCAAAAGTATAATGATTTTTGATGAGCTTCAATTTACTGATTTTAGGGTAGTACGTTAGGGTGATATATCATCCTTTGAAATCCAATTATAAACGCCGAAGATATGTATCAGGAAAAATGTAAACTTTTTTTGAAATCGCCTTGCAAAAATACTTTAGACTCAAGGGTTTCCGGAAAACTTTTTTTACGGTCTAATGTATTTATGGAAAATTAAAAATTTGTGGGTTTGTTTCCGTTAAGTAGGCCCACCTACGCGGGACCTACATTTAAAATTTCAAAACTTCTGGTGAACTATCCAGGAATGTATAAAAAATAATTTCACTTAGTGCATATTCTAATGATNACAAAAAAGTTCGCCATACACCCCTGATTCTAAAATATTCATATTTTTTTTTATTTTTCGCCTAATGTAGGGGTCGCCTTAAAAAATTTTTCGGTGACACCTAAGTAAATAAATTCGGATGTAGGAAATTTTCCAGAAAAAATTCTACTGCTATAATAAAAATAGTTCCTTTGCAAAAGTATAATGATTTTTGATGAGCTTCAATTTACTGATTTTAGGGTAGTACGTTAGGGTGATATATCATCCTTTAAAATCCAATTATAAACGCCGAAGATATGTATCAGGAAAAATGTAAACTTTTTTTGAAATCGCCTTGCAAAAATACTTTAGACTCAAGGGTTTCCGGAAAACTTTTTTTACGGTCCAATGTCTTTATGGAAAATTAAAAATTTGTGGGTTTGTTTCCGTTAAGTAGGCCCACCTACGCGGGACCTACATTTAAAATTTCAAAACTTTTGGTGAACTATCCAGGAATGTATAAAAAATAATTTCACTTAGTGCATATTCTAATGACCAAGATAGTATACAAATATGTTAGGAAAAAATAAATGTTACTGCTAATTTAACTTAGTACCTACTTACATAAGTGAAATCTATGGTGCCAATCTGCTTATGGAAATATTTGTCATTTTACAAACTAAAAAATAACAACATTGAAACAACTTAACGGTAGCTGTACAAAATATCAAACAAAACCAACTTAAAGTAATATTCCAATTTCAGTGCTAAAAAAACAAACCAAGTTGAAGATTACAGTTAACATACAAATGAAAAGAATACATATGCATACATATAAGAAAAGAACTAATCAAATAAAATACTCCTGATGGCGTATCCAAAACAATTGCATCAAATAAACCGTATCAATATGGTCCACTATCTTTTTCGCAATCAATTCTTTTACCTCATCCTGACCCTCTTTGGCGGCAATATGCAAAGCCGTATACATATCCTTGGTGGTGGCATCCACTTGAGCGCCATGCTGCAGCAACAGCATTACAATATCAACATTGCCGAGACGAGAGGCAATATGCAACGGAGTTTGTTGCTCGCGTGCGCGTGCATCCACCTGAGCGCCATTGCGCAACAAAATGCGTATAATATCAGTCTGTAAATGGAAGCAAACAAACAAAAGAAATAAACGAGAGTTAAAAGTGTTTCTCTTCATCTACATATACGTTAATCCCCACCCACCTGATTGGCACGCGCAGCCAAATGTAGCGGTGTCTCACCGCGTACGGTCGGCACATCCGGGCTGGCGTCATGTTGCAGCAAGTAAATGACAATATTCATACAGCCCATAAAAGCGGCCACATGCAATGGTGTCAAACCACTCTCTGTGGTGGCACTAATACTGGCGCCGTGACGTAGCAGCAACTCCACCACCTTTATGCGATTCTTCTTGCATGCAATATGTAACGGCGTGAAACCGTTAAGCGCACGTGCATTGGCGTCGGCATTACGATCGAGCAGCAGTTTGGCGACACGCACATGTCCACAATGCGCAGCCACATGCAGCGCTGTTAAATAGTCCACCGTAACCTCGTCAACGGGTGCACGGTGATAGAGCAAAATGCGTGCGGCATCTACGTGCTCACCCTGTGCGGCCATATGCAACGGAGCGAGTCCGTTCTTTGTTTTGGCGCTAATCGGTGCGCCGCGCTCGAGTAGCATGTCGACTACCTGCTCGTGACCAGAACGTGCTGCACAATGCAATGGCGTTAGACCGTCACGGGTCTTGGCTTCAATATTAGCGCCCTTCTCCAACAGCAAGGAGACCATGTTGGTTTTACCCCACTTGGCGGCCACATGCAACGGACTAATGTTGTGCTTAGCGGCGAAGTTAACGTCGGCACCTTTTTGGATTAGTAGAGTGGCAATGGCTTGATTGCCATAGTGGGAAGCAATGTGCAGTGGTGTAAAGCCAGATTTGGAAGTTACATCGGGATTGTGATCGTTCTGTGGGAAATAAAATAATTTAACGATTACGGAAGTATATTTTGTTTATAGATGGAAAACATCTTTCCACTTTGTACTCACATCCAAAAGTAGTGTGGCGGCCTTTACATCGTCCTTCTTGGCCGCAATATGCAATGCAGGCAATCGCACCTTGCCGCGTGTATCACTTTCCAAGAGCACAGCCACGACCTTATCATGTCCTTGCTGCATAGCCACGGCCAGTGGCGTGAAGCCGTCTTCAGTGGCAAGACTTTGATTTGCGCCGTTGGCTAACAACAACTTCACCACCGAATCGTGATTTTCCTGCGCTGCCATATAGAGTGGCGTAAAGCCATTCTGCGACTGTACATTCACGGAGGCATTGTGCTCGAGCAGAAGTTTTACTACCTCCTCTTGACCGGCGAGCGAAGCAATATGCAGTGCAGTGTTACCCTTCTTGGTTGCGCTGTCAACGATAGCGCCGCGTTTCAACAACTCAGAAACGACGTGTATATGTCCGTCCTTGGAAGCCAAATGCAGTGCGTTTAAGCCGTTCTGTGGGCGGTAGCAAAATCATTTGGTTAGAGTAATAGTGTGAACTTTTATTTTCGGCGTACTTACAGCATTGCTGGTGTTAATGTCAATATTATTTTTTAAATGTTCCAAAACTCGTTCCAGATTACCAGCTCGGGCTGCGCGTAGAAATGAAGTGTTTCCATCGCCCTGAAAATAGAAATTCAGAGTCAATAAAATTTCACAAGCAAAAAGATCTATAGTATTTTGCTAGATAATTAAAATTTTTTCTTTGGCTCTCTTAAATTTCCTTATATATAATTAAGCTTAGTATAGGAGGTTGTTTGATAATTGAGTGCGTATGTATTAGGGATGTATGATTAATCGATTAAATAGTTCTTTAATTAATCAGATCCTGATTAATTGGTGTTAAAAAAAAATACTGCAACAATTATTCAGTTTTCTGATTAATAAAACGAATTAGATTCTGTTTAATTAAAATGCAATTAATCGAGAAATTTGTCTCTTTGATTAATCAAAAAGTTGTATTCTTTGATTAATTGATTAATCAGATTTCGATTTATCAGCTTGTTCGATTAAGTGATTAATCGCGCATCTCTAATATGTACATTGTATATGTTTGCCAAGATATTTCTTTCGCTTCTTCCCTGTGACATTATACTTCTGCAATCTCAATAGCGATGACTTAAAAAGTTGTGTGTTCGGTAGGCACATAGAAGATTTTAGCATCAACAACAACAACAAACAACAACAATCTTTATCTCATTGAAATTCCCTGCACGAGTTCTGTATTTTCAACATTCTAGTCCAAATCAATGTTTCCTATTATCCGTATCGAGGTTTAGCCAGGCTGGGGCCCTTCACAAGGTTCAGTCGCGAACGGAGTGATTCGGATACCGGGCGACCTTCAAAGCTGATCAACCATACTCGCAACAGCGAATCTCCGCCAGGGCGAAGGCAACTCGTGGGAGTAATTATCTATACATATATAAATACGCCACAAGAAAATTTCGAACTCCCTTTTACAGACTAAAATGTGAAAACCGATATATCTCTAAAGCCAATTATGCTGAGGAACTGAAACTTGGCACAGATGCATTAATTGTAACCACCCTACTTACGCCGAAAAATGGCAAGTATTGAAAAATGGGGCGTGGCACCGACCAATCAAATTGAAATTCTCATATCGCTTATTTCTGGAAGCGCTTATGCTAAGCTTCTGAGATTTGGCATAGCTATTTATGATATAAATAGCGTACTTATCGCGAAAAGTGGTAGGTTTTGGAAAAGGGGGCGTGGCACCGCCCAAGCGAATTGAAATTCTCATATCGCTTATCTCTGGAACCGCCTGTGCTAACATTCTGAAATTTTACACAGCTATTTATGCTGCCAATAACGTACTTATGGGAAAAGTGGTGCGTCGGCCGATTCTTTGCCGATTAAACCTTGAATATAATTTCATTTCAAGAACAAATGCTTTTATAAATTTGTAGAATAACAAAAGAAAAACAATCAAATACCTAAATAATAATATCTCATTCAAAAATCGGCCAAAAACGGCCGATGCCGATTCTCTTGGCCGATACTAGCCTCGGCATCGGCCGTTTAATCGGTCGGACTCTACGAGGCACCCCCATACTGAACTTTTCACATCGCTAATCTCTGTAACCACTTATGATCTTTACTGGAAAAACTTAATTTCAATATTCCGCAGCGAAGTCTACGGAATCATAAAATTTTCTGGTTGGGCACGGCTAAAACTAATTATGCTTGTAATGCTCCGATTCTGAGAACATTGGGAGAATTTAATTCGCTTTCAATTCTTAATGGTCTTGACTTTTCTTCAAAATACCATTTCAAAATGTTATTAAATGAACTTTTTAATTAGTCTTAAGTGCTCTCTAAATTTTCTCTTTGTAATCTGTAGTTTCAATAAACAGCTTTTTGATTAAAAGAGCAGATATTGGACAATTGTGAAAAATTCTAGGCGGAGGCTGCTCTTCCGAGAAACTGCTTGAGCTTGTATTGTCTGCCTAGATAATACTCCCTTGGGGTAAAATATCTATTGAATAGTAAATGTTAATTATTAAATTCGATAATTTATAACTTTATACCTTTCCATATTTCGGCAGTTTGGCAAATATTCAACAATAACCGATTATTTGTTCCCTCAAACAGAGCAATGGATGCATACAGTATAGATAGGCTTATGTACATGGAACCTGGGTTTATCGCTTTTTACAATTTTGTGAAGGTTAATTGAGCCGTGTTCATTCGTAGAATAGTTTTTATTAGGATTTTCCTAAATTTAGAAAAAATCTAGAAAGAGCTAAAAGATTTACCGAAAAAAGCTAGCAGCCAAATTTAAATTTTTCTAGCTTAACGGTGAAAAAACAGCTAAATCTAGCTGGAAAAGCTAAAATGGCAACACTGGTACGCACCTTAGACAGACTTAGAGCCATTTCAACAATATTAGAGTGGACTTTCTGCCCATGTATACATTCACATACGCAAAACATTGGTATCATTTGATGCGAAGGCGAATGTCGAATACGAAAANGACTTAGAGCCATTTCAACAATATTAGAGTGGACTCTCTGCCCATGTATACATTCACATTCGCAAAATATTCGTATCATTTGATGCGAAGGCGAATGTCGAATACGAATACGTACGTAAAATGATGCGAATCATTCGCATAACGAATGCGAATGAAAATATTCGCAACATTCCTGATATGTATATAGGGAAAACTTGGAAGTTAGGGCGGGGGGACTCGAGCCTGGCTACCTGGCTACGCTCATGCACACATATGTAAAAACATTTACATGTTTAACACCGTGCGACAGTAAATTTTACAAAATACAAAAAAACCGCGTATTTACTTGTTCTCTCTGCCGTCAAGATTTTTTTTAAAGGACTTTGAAAAAATATGATTAATTCAAACAATTATTTAAAAAAATCAATGCAATGTAGAATAATAATGCGGGTAACAAATAAAATAGAAAATTTTGTTTCATTAAATATTATTGAATTTTTTGGTGCATAAGAGCGAATAGGTATGGAAAATGTCCTCATCCTCTTTATTAGCTTAAACAAATAAAATGAATTAAAAGCGCATTTTCAGTGTCTATTAACCAAAAAACTTTAAAGTTTCAAAAATCCTACAGCATTATCTCTTTCATTTCACGAAATTCGGACTACGATGGATTCAGTGATAGCCCTGATTGATTTCCTTTTAAGTCGCTGGAGTGATACTATATGAGAAGGGAGTGAAGAAATAAGAGGGTGATCTTCATTTTTTTGTTGGTGTGCCAAGGCGTTATTTTTCTATTCCGAAAGCAGCAATAGGGATTTTAAGGTCACGGTGTATTTGTTTATTTCTGGCATAAAGCGGAGTGTCCATTCTAAGATTTGAGGGAAAATACACCCCCATTCCTTTGAATTCAAATTTCCACTATTTTGTTCTCATAAGTACTGATTTAAATCTTTCCTCATGCTATTAAAATCTTTTAACTTCTTCTTTTTTGCTGGCAAAAATATTAAATATTATTCCGAACGTAGCACCTGCAACGCCAGCATTTTCCCATATCTAATTACTTTCTTCGTACACAGAAATTAACAAAAAAAAACTATTTTTGAGCTCCTTTGTAGCGAAGGCTTCGTTGTTGAGGTGTCTTTTGTTTCGTTAAATAACAGATTGGCCACCCCAACTAACAACAACCCGAATATTAGTAAAACTTTTGTTTCCTCTTAAAACANACCCCCATTCCTTTGAATTCAAATTTCCACTATTTTGTTCTCATAAGTACTGCTTTAAATCTTTCCTCATGCTATTAAAATTAAATTTTTTAACTTATTCTTTTTTGCTGGCAAAAATATTAAATATTATTCCGAACGTAGCACCTGCAACGCCAGCATTTGCCCATATCTAATTACTTTCTTCGTACACCGAAACTAACAAAAAAACTATTTTTGAGCTCCTTTGTAACGAAGGCTTCATTGTTGAGGTGTCTTTTGTTTCGTTAAATAACAGATTGGCCACCCCAACTAACAACAACCCGAATATTAGTAAAACTTTTGTCTCCTCTTAAAACAAAACACACCGCACACTTGCCAAATGGTCATTCAACTTGCGCAGGTGCATTAAAAAAGTTTTCCCATTACCACCCAACCACTCAGCTTCTAAGAAATTATGTATGTCGATTAAACGTTAACAATGTCAAACTGGCGCTTATTTACATATAGTTATATGGGCATGTGTAGGTATAGGTATAAACATAAATGCACTTGCATACTTAGTATATGCAACCAGCTGTTAGCACTTATACATAAATACTAAACAAGTTGTTTACTAGGGCTTTGTTTACAAATTTTTGGGGTTGAATAGTAGTATGTTGGGATGTATGTGTGTATACACAAAAAAGAAAAGATAACTTTTCATTTTCGAAAGTTTCCGAAAAGTCGAAAATGACGTCATTATTTCGAGCGTATGACAACATCTGCGAAAGAGAGTTTCGAACTACGAAATTACGTTCACGAATTTATTTCGTTTTTCTTCCTTGCCGAAATTGAAGTGTCCACAATACCAAGCGGCAGACAGAGACTTTTTTGTAACTTTTCACTGTTTGTCTATGTGCTTTATGCGCAGGTTTGTAACTACACATATAATTGAAGAAACACACCCCTTTAGACACTGAATTTAGGTATATGTATGTATATATGTATATGCATTCTGCATTTATGTAGCGAAAGCCTCTTTTGTAATAGATATACAAAAGAATGCACAATAGATCCCGGAAGTAATTTAAACATTTTTTTCTAAATGTTTACCTAGCGAAATAAGAATGCTTGAGGTGATTCGCTTCTAAAGAAATTGCAAAGAATGTGAACATGTTATTGGTTTTTCTTTTAACAAAAACTATAAGCCTCTTTGATACAGAGTTAAAAGAATTCGCTTAGGCTGTTACAGCGCCAAACAAGCAGAAGAAGAAGTAAGTTAACTCAGGAAGCTAATTCCTTAATGGCTTGCCTTTCAATTACGGATGCATTTGTAGAATATTACACAGTACGACAAAAACCAAAAAAAATAAAAATCTCTAAACACACGAAGCAATTAATATACTAACTAAACTAGGGGTAAAATATAGTACAACTGCGGACATTTTAAAAGTAGTTTAAAATTTTAAAGATTCCGCAGGGCCTGGTTTCAAGCCCTGGTCAAAGCAACATCGCAAAAAAAATATAGAAGAAATGTTTTTTCTTAACAGCGGTTGTCCCTCGCGAAAAACAGGTTCTTATAAAAATACAATAGCCGCACAGTGGTCGGATAAGTCATGTTTTACGCGAAAAAGGCTGTGATAAATTAACCGAAATAAAGCTATTCTTATTCAGAAATGTCCAACGTACTCAAAACTGATTAATATTTTAAATAAAATCTGCTGAGCAAACCGCTGAAGCTGTTTAATTCAACGTAATTTCAAGCGTGGCACGTTCTAACAGTTATGAGTTGATAGATGTCTTAACAATTTTTTTATGGATACTTTCAATTATGACAGTAATTGCTGGTTTGGTCTTACTTCCTAAACATGGAAAATGATGATTTCATGTGAAATGTTACATAATAAAAATGTATCGCTAAATCATCAATAAATACCTTAATAACACGGCTTATGTTTCAAAAAATATTTTCTTCAAAAAGATATAACTAATGAGTAGGGCCGAGTAGAATCTTCAGTTTTTTACAAAAAACTAATGCAAGGGGCCTTTCTACGAAAAGAAAATTCGCGCATACTTGCGCCAAAAAGAGTGGCGCCCAGTTTTATTTCACAATACCAATTTTAGCAGTTTTCCAAATAACATAAAGTGTATTAAAATATTAAAGATTACTGTAATTTATCCTATATTCAGCACCATATAATTTAAACCTGAAGTCAATTTTCAAAAGTCAAAAAAGGCGAATCCAATTGGTAGCCCATGCGACAGCTGTCAACTCTCAAAGTTTTAATTTGACGTAAAATTCGTGACTGGCGTGTCTAAAACCGTTATCAGTAGCGTTTTAAGAAATATTTTCTTATATTTTTAGAAAAATTAACAGTCCATTTGACAGCTGTCAACTCTCAATGTTTTGATTTGACGTGATATTATTGATCAGCATGTCAAAAAACGTAATCGGTGGTATTATCAAAAAGGTTTTCTCAATTTGAGAGAAATTGGCAGTTGATTTGACAGATGTCAACTGCCAGACTACAAATTTTATGGATTCGGATTTAGCATTACAACAATACTACTATCCCGCAGTTTTATTATAATCGTAACATCCCTGCTAATTTTTCGCGTAAAACATGGCTTCTCCGACCACTGTGCGCCGTTCGGAGTCGGCGTAAAACTGTAGGTTCCTCCCCTTTATGTGACAATATCAAGGCGCACGGCACAAATAGGAGGAGAAGCGCCAATATTATTATTATGTACTAGCAAATAACCGGCTTGCTTCGTGATGCCTGTTAAGAACTTTTGCGTTGACCAACACAAAAATAGGAGGAGAATCTTGGTCAAATACTAACATACGTGTAAGCGCCAAACTATTATTAGTAGGTATTATTAATATACAAATAGTGTTGAAATGCAAAAACTGTTTGTAATGTAAAAAAAAATATTAGTTTAGGTTGAAAGGACTGAAGAGCAGAACCTTCCTTACTAAACCCCTTCGATGCTATGAGCTCTTATTTCCACCTTTGAGATATCTGCAAGTATTGCAAGGTTTGCCAAGAGTGCGTAATCTTTTTCTAAAAACCTGCTGTTCCACAGGATGATAGAGTTCCTACCGAGTTCTTTCTAATTTGAAACACTTCTTCTTGATATACCGATGACCCGTTGATGTGCCTACGACATTCTTGCGCTGCTTTAACGATGGGGCTTTATTAAGTCATATTAAAAGCAAATTTGATTCCGGCGCCATCTATATTTTGGGTCCATTTTTTTAAGAAGCACTTCTTATCATAAAGTTAATACCCGTTAATACAGGTCGTACAATAAAGACGGAATCTATAAATATATCTACTCCAGCGCCATCTGTCGGCAGAATTTTTTGCATCCGACGTCGTAAAATTTATTTAATTTTAGGCCTCCTTATGAACAATATTTTAATTTTTTATTGCTGTGTGGAAACATAAATACAATTCGGACATCCCACTCGTGAGCAAAGCCTCAGAGAGTACTGAAGACTATTAAATTAAAATGGTAGGTCTGTGGGAACAAATGGGACTACTGACAGAAACACATCTTCTCCTTGGCCACATCCAGTAATAACTCATGATGCATTTATATTGGTCATCATTTTCTTTACTACCAATCTTGTTTCTATATTAAGGTTAGGTGAATCAAGGTACCGAAAGAAGAGTCAAAAAATGGGCTTTGATTTTTGGGAGGTGCTACGACTTCTTGCAAACTCTCATCCCTTTTTAGTTTACAACAGAAGATTACTTTTAGCTGTCTGTTCATAATAGGTCAAAGGTTATGGTTCTCTGGGTGTACCACATCTATTAGAGATGCCACGTCTCTGTTAAAAACACTCACTCTCCTTCAGTTTATTAATAAACACCACGCCCTCTTGTATAAACTCATTTTATACATTTACCGTACATCTTCTCACTAAATTTCAAGGTCATGTGAGTTAGGGGTCCGAAGATATAGCAAATGTAAAATTTCACGGCTATGGAATGAGCCGAGCCTCCTTGTACAAACTCATTTATATTTACCTTACTATAAGCGCCTACCATGCACATGTCTGAGTAAAAATTTCACACTTTTAAAATGTGCCACGCCCCTTTCACAAAAGTATATCTACTTTACTATAAGCATCTACCATATATTTTTATGTCAACACACCGAATTTCAAAATGTCACGCCTATATTGTTGCGAAGTCGGTGGTAAATTTATTAAGCTTCACTTATGTACATATGTGAAAAGAAAAAAAAAATGCCATTAAACCGTTCTACTTTTTTATATTTTGACTTCATATGCGAATAACAAGATTCCATCGCGAAATTTTGTTTAAATGAAAACTTAAAAAAGATAAATATAATAAAAAAATTAAAAATAACCACTCGTGCTCACATTTGTCGAGACACTAGTTTTATTAC
>NW_016161835.1:45679-48057 GCF_001687245.7 Rhagoletis zephyria | reverse complement strand
ATCTGCGCCAGTGGAAAGACTTTTTTCCTTTGCTGGGATTGTCAATCGATCGACAAGGCAAAATCTTTCTGACCAAAACTTTGAAATGTTGGTACTAAAAAAGGCAAATAACAAATGAATTATGTTTTTATATTTATGAAGCGACGTACTATAATTAGAAGTCTCTTCTCAATAATATTGTTTATTTTGAATATATATTTTTTTCACTGCTTCAGATAATATAGTCTTATACTATGTCTCCATTGAGAGATTTATCCTTTAAGATTTAATAAATCTAGTTGCTAAATCACAACCTTCTCCATTATCACAACGAGATATGTTTGACGTTCACATTTTTAAATATTTGACGTTTCCTTATGTATGATTTTATAAATACAGTTGCGGACATTGATATACAGACAGATAAAAGGAAGGTACCAAGCGGAATTTCATTATATGAATTCTGAATATTATTGGCATCTTATTCGTGGTAAATATGTATGTATGATATATAGTTTGGAAAGTGTAAAGAATGGTACCATATTCCGAACCATTTTCCCGAATTTAAGAGAAATTATCAAAACGGTAAAAAACATTTGCGGAAAGAAACATTTTTGTAGAACTCTCTTATTCATAGGAGGGAACCGAAAACCAATCGTGGGCCTTTGGCATATCATGAATACGAACTGAGTTCTAGGGAATGTTCGGTGCAATGTTATCGAAGCAGAACCATTACCGAAGTTTATAAACTTTTTATCGCAGCGCGTAAATGACTTATAGAAAGCGGAGAAGACTCTGCATGATATTACTATAAAACATTTCTTCTAAATCTTTAGTTTTTAAAATAATATTTTCTTAATTTATTACAACCACAGTTATGTAAATATGTATTACTAATTTTCCTCCCAAACTAACAAAAATATAAAAATCCCT
Organism: Rhagoletis zephyria; assembly: GCF_001687245.7. NCBI lineage: Eukaryota > Metazoa > Arthropoda > Insecta > Diptera > Tephritidae > Rhagoletis > Rhagoletis zephyria. Next base: position 47,145 of record NW_016161835.1, on the reverse strand, counting down.
AAAAATACGAAAATTCATGTTTTTATGATAGGCTAGATTTCAATGTCCTCAACTGTTTATTGAAAACACAAATGTCATTTGACTTATGGGATGTGAATTTGTGGTTGCCACATCCAACAAATTGTACTTATTGATCAATATTATTGAAGATTTGACGAAGATTTAACTTAAATCTACTGCCTTTCGAGATTTAATTTTATATGGTAAATCTAAAAAGATTTAACGTCAAATCTCGTCAGAGGGCTAAATCTTCATTAAATCTCACAATGGAGACATAGTATTACTTTATTCTTCAAGAAGAACTATGTCATAACCATAAAGCTTGTTTACAGACAAAAGCAATGTCATTTTACTGAAAAATTTTAATTATCAATAAATGTTTTCACTATCACTAAATATTAAGTGGTAGTGCAAATTGTTTTTCACTGTCACTAAGGGTTTAGTGATAGTGCAATTTGTTTTTAACTATCACTAAATGTTCAGTGATAGTGCATTTTTTTTCACTATCACTAAAATTTTCAGTGATAATGGATCCTGCATTTTAACTATCACTGAATAGACAGTGGTAGTGAAAAGCGTATTGCATCAATTTTTTAGTGCATTGTGCCCAACCCTGCAGAATAGCAACAAAAAATAATGTAAAACTGCCTTTAGGATATTGAACTTTAGCACAGCCAAATGAATCATTTGACCTAATGTGCGTTGGCCGGAATCATATTCAGCGCGTCAATATGCACAGGGATACATACATATGTCTCGTTCAGGGTTGCCAACTTTTGCATTCTTGAAACCGGGACGCACAATAAGTAAGTTCTTTTGCTCGCCGGAAGGTGCCGGAAAGTGCACAATTGGTGTATCTTTGGTTGGTTTTCGGGCTGTTGAGAGCCACTTTGAGCGATTTATATTTGCCGTACTATCTTTCCGGTCGTGTTTGTGATAACTGTCAAACTGCCAGAAGAAGAGGAAAAATTTTAAACATTAAAATTTATGGTGTTTTCGTTTCTACAAAAAATTTTGCCTTCTCATTGCCCTATTCTTAATATTTGTGCGTAGAGAGCAAAGAGTAGGTAACTCATGATAAAAACATAAGAAGGTAAAATCATTCTCTCAATTCGTCGGCCATGATTTTTTTCTGACGTTCGCTAACATTTTAAAATCACATAAAATTGAAAATAAAAAAATGAAATTGTTCACAATTGAGATTAAAAATGAGAATGTGTGTGTGAGCTTGAGTTCGAATTTTAAAATTATATTGCTGGCAAACGTCAGACTCTCAATGATTTTACCTTGTAATATTTTTATCATGAGGTAACTTTTTCGGTAAAAAGTAAAACTTCATTAAGCTAAGAAATATGTGCATATTTAGCATGATTCAATAATTAACTCTTTAAACGCTAGTGTTACATACAGGGTGTCCCAGAAGTAACGTGCCAAACTTTAGGGGAAGGTAGGTGGGGGGGGGGGGG
>NW_016161835.1:33502-36519 GCF_001687245.7 Rhagoletis zephyria | reverse complement strand
TATATATAAATGAGTTTGAAAAAGTGGGCGTGGCACAACCCATAGGATTATATTTTCAGCTATAACTCCGGAACTATAAGCCACATGAACTTTAAATTTGGTATGCAGACATAACTATAGTAGGTGCTTACAGTAAGGTATATATAAATGAGTTTGAAAAAGTGGGCGTGGCACATCCCATAGGATTATTTTATCAGCTATAACTCCGGAGCTATAAGTCACATGAACTTGAAATTTGGTATGCAGACATAACTATGGTAGGTGCTTACAGTAAGGTATATATAAAGCGCTTTGTAAAAGGGGGCGTGGCACATCCCATAGGCGTGGAAATTTTTATCAGCTATAATTTCACAACCATCAGTCACATGAATTGAAGTTAGGTATGCAGACATATCTGCGGTAGGTGCTTACAGTAGGCTATATATACATGAGTTTGTAAAAAGGGGCGTAGCACATCCCATAGGCGTGGACCCTTTTATCAACTATAACTTGGGAACCACAAGTCCCAAGAACTTGAAATTTGGTATGCAGGCATATTTACGGTAGGCGCTTTAAGTAAGGCATATATAACTGAGTTTGCAAAAGGAGGCGTGACACATCCCATAGGTGTGGAAAATTCGGTATCACATGTCACGTGAAATTGAAATTTGGTACGCAGACGTATCTGTAGCAGGTGCTTATAGTAGGCTATATATAAGTAAGTTTGTAAAAGGGGGAGCGGCACGTCCCATGGACCTGGAATGTTTTATCAGCTATAACTCCGGAACTATAAGTAGCTTGAACTTGAAATTTCGTACGCAGCCATTTTAATGGTAGGTATTATTTTATATTAGGGTATATACAAATGAGTTTGGAAAAGGGGGCGTGGCACATCCAACAGGCATGGAATTTTATATCAGCTGTAACGTCGGAACTATAAGTCCCACGAACTTGAAATTTGGTATGCAGATGTATCAATGGTAGGTGCTTATATATAAATGGGTTTGTAAAAGGGGCGTGGCACATCCCATAGGCGTGGGAAATTTTATCAGCTATAATTTCAAAACCATAAGTCAAATGAAATTGAAATTTGGTACGCAAACGTATCTATGGTAGGTGCTTATAGTAGAGTATCTTAATATATAAAAATCACGTGTCACTGTGTTCGTTTACGCAAATCTCTGAAACCGCTTAACCGATTTCAATGAAATTTTGTGGGTTCCAACTTAAAAGATAGGTTTTTTTTTTCATCGAATTTTTTTCTATGTGCTCGCATCATGCTTATCTAATATATAAAAATCGAACTCTTCCTACACGGCTCGACCGATCTTTATGAAATTTTTGTGTTATATATGGTAGGTATGGGAATCGGACGTAAAGCATATTTCCTACCGCTAGGTGCAGGGGGCATCGCCGTCGCCGCCAAATATTTTTGAAGTTGACCACGCTGCCGCCGCAAACCCTGTCGGCGTAAACCTCTAGTAGCCACGCCCACTTAATGTTACATGTGTATATCTTGGTAACCGCTGCACCAATTTCTTCTAAACATACCAAATGGCCGAAAATTTTTAAAATCGGCCAATAACCACGCCCACATCCCATATAGCGGTAATTTAGAGAAATACGAAATCTTCGATAAATCAGTAAATATTAAAGCTAATTTATTCAAAATTGTTACTTGCAACGACTCTTTACCAAGAAATATATACATGATAAAATTTTGTAAAATGGGCGTGGCACCGCCCACTTATGATCACATATATGTATCTCGGTACCAAACTCGGTATGGTTATTGTGCTTTCCACATAGAAGCAAAACGTTGAAAATTGTTGAAATCGAACTAAAATTACGGCCGCTTTTCATATAACGGTAAATTTCAGAAATGCTTGAAACTTAAATTTTTCGAAATCTATAGCGCTAATTTACTCAAAATTGATACACCCTTGGCTTACCATGTAGCGGTAGGTTTCGCAAAGGTGAAAATCATATATTTAATACTTGCACCGGGTATTTAATGTTCGGCTCCGCCCGAACTTAGACTTTCTTACTTGTTTTTAATAAAGTTTTTCTTTACTTGTTTATGCATTTAAATAATGCTACGATACTGGTTTTAAACTATGTATACTTCTTTAAATGTTGTTATTCAAGTATTTATGTAAGTTAACAAGAAGATGTAACTATGTGTATATGTATTAATATGTATATGTATGTATGTATATGTGTATGAAGATGTAATTATGTTCGCTTAAATACTCGCATCGAGGTACTTAAGCGGGTTTTTTTAGGTACCCAACCCGCCTAAGTACCTCAAAAAGCTGACATTTTTCGTGAGGTACTTAAGCGGGTTTTACTGTATTACTTTCTTGTTTATTTTGTACTTAGTTTGCACTTCTTATATTTGGTTTTGCTCTATCTCGAGAATTTCGTGTATATTTCACCAACCAGGTTATATTATATAAATCGTTATACTGAAAAGTTGCGCAGACATGCCGCAACTTTTTTTTACAGAATGCAACTATAACCTCCAAGGTATATGTAAATGAAAACTTTTGCTTGATCCCACCTACTTCACAACGATATGTCTACGTGTTTTTATCCTTTCTATAAAAAAATAAAATAAAATAATTAGAACCATAGCTACGTTGACCATATTAACCAACGTAAAATAAAGGACTTTATTTCAAAATGATTTGGGAATACGTACATACAAATTGTATGATAAAAGTACCTTACCCATATCGTAATTTAAATCAGTTATTTACCAGTTAATTATATTATTTAACTAGCAGACCCGGCGAACTTCGTCCCGCCCAAAATTTTTATATATTTTATTGAAACTTTTTGGTCCAACATTTTCACCAACAATTCACGTTTATGATTTTCATTGGCACATTTGTCTGCTAAGATTAAGGTTTGGTGGTCATTTGCCGCTTTAAATAACCTAAGGAAAGTGTTATATCCGTTCTTGAAATTCTCCAGTTGTGCGGCATTCCATAGCACGGTTATTCGCAAAGCGAAATAAATTTTTTCCTCTTCAC
>NW_016161835.1:9360-33477 GCF_001687245.7 Rhagoletis zephyria | reverse complement strand
TCCCTGGCGGCAACAATGACCCGGTTTTATAGTGAATGTCCTAGAAGCTTTACAGTATAGTAGGTGGCAATTTCAAAATGGGTGCGAATCATTGTTCTACAGAAATGCAATATACATATACTTATTTCAGACGAAATACCTTAAAAGTTTGAAAATCACATCCATTGGGCCAATTGCAACGCAGGAGCGTTCGATATACTCAATGGTGCAACAGGTCGATTTAATCTGACCTTCACGGCCCCTTTTCTCACTTGGCTATTTTTAGTAATAGCTCGACTTCAGCACCACTTGGCAGCACGTTTTTGCAATAGTATTGCATACATATTTAAAACATTAGCCAAATCGGATCATAAATAAGATTTTTAGTAATAACTCAACTACAGCGCCAACTGTCGGATTATATTGTGAAACTAAACCATCCAGAGACCCACTCAAATACACAAAAAGTTTCGTTAAAATCCGTACAACCATTTAAGAGGAGATCACTCACAAACACACCTACAGAAGAATAAAAAAATTCATTCAAAGATAGCTAAAGGTCGGTACGTTTGTAGGCCTCACACCCCTTTTCAAATAGCCCAAATTTTCTCCATGAGTATGGGCTTGATTTCAACTATATACATATCTCCATACGAAGTTCCAGTACTGTACCATGAATACTTTCAGAGATATGAAGTATAAAAATTCGATTTATATGGGAGGTGCCACGCCCCCCTTTCCAAGAGATGCCCTCTTTTTTCATGAGTATGCGATTGATTTCGTATATCTCCATACCAAGTTCCAGAACTCTACCATGAACACTTCCAAAATAGGCAGTATGAAAAATTCGGTTTGTATGGAAGATGCCACCCACGCCCCCTTTTCCAATAGTTCCAATTTTTCTCCAAGAGTATGCGATTTATTTCGTACATCTCCATACAAAACTCTAGAACTCTACCAAAAAGATACCAGAGATAAGCAGTATGAAAAATTCGGTTTGTATGGGAGATGTCACACCCCTTTTTAGCTAAAATTTTTCTCCAAGGGTATGCGATTGATTTCGTATATCTCCATACCAATTTCCAAAACTCTACCATGCACTTGTAGCATGAGAAATTCGGTTTGTATGGGAAGTGTCACGGCCCCTTTACATATAGATTTTTTTCAGCCTAAAACCATCCTTGGGACACGTGCGGCAGGTGACAGTTTCAAAAAAATCGGTTCAGCTGCTCTCGAGCCTTGCGAAAACTAACAAACGGCTTTCTAAATATATATTAGTTGAGCTATATTATATATTATAATTATATTTTGACATACAGTGACGAATTCGCCCCTTGATATGGTCGTTGCTCAAAGCTATTTATATTCGAAATTGCATGAAAATTGGAAAACAGGAATCTATCAGCTTATCCAGGCAAAAAGCTACCTACGTACCGAATTTTAGGCAAATCGGACCATAAATACGATTTCTTCGAATAGATCGGTCCCTGGTCCACTTCTCGGAAAACATGGATCATATATGCTAAAAAGCTACTTATGTACAAAATTTTAAGCAAATCGGACTATAATAAGATTTTTTTCGAATAGACCGGTCCCTGGTCCACCTACCCGAAAAAAAGGAAAATTTTTTTAGCCTAAAACATGGTGGTTACCGAAAGCTATTTGTATACAAAATTTCATGAAAATCGGACCAGCCGTTCGCGAGATTACCTGTTACAAAAAAAAGGGACTTCTCTTTATATAATTAGTATAGATTGTACAAGTTCCCCTGCTGTAGGGAAAAATGAAGCCAAATTGTTTTCAAGGACTTCGCCATCCTTTGCTACCAAAATGCGTTTACCATAAATGATACTGCACGACGAAGCCAGCATACAGTGGTTCAATATTGGAACTGAATGTTCATAATTCACCGGAGCCTTCATTTTTCAACCAATTTTTACTAAAAACCCAAAAAAAATATTTATTTTGGTGAACATTTTTTATAACTTTTCAAAATTTTTGTGTAATTTTTTCGTTTTGGGAAAACCATACAATTGTTTTCAACTAGTTTTTGCTATGTAACATTTATTAACTGGAACAGGAGAATAAATTTTCTTCAAAATTGCTATCTTTTCTGCATTTTGCACTAAAAAATTTGATAAAATCAAATAAAAATTCACAAATGAGGCTCAACTGGTTTCTTGAAAATATTGTAAATTTATCAAATTAAGTGAAAAATGAAGGCTCCAGTGAGTTACGAACACTAAATGACAGTTTTGAAACACTGTGCAGCAGGGGATTTATTGTCCTCTTTCAGTGGAACTGGAATCTCAGCGTGCAACACGACCCTGGGCACAACTTTCCCTGTGCTTTATAGATGGTACAAAGATAACCGATTGAATAGAAACCCTTAAGTGGGGTACGAAACAAACTGGCGAAGGTTTTCATTGTGGTTTATAAGAGATATTTTTATTTTTCATATTCTCTGTTTAAAAGTTTACCTCTGAAAAATTCAGAGCTGATTTAAAGGACAGTTTAAGAAATAAAGGACAAAATGCGTCCTTTATTCTGAAGATAAATTATAAAGGACTGTCCTTTGAAATAAAGGACGGATGGTCACCGTAACCATAGCAAAAGAAAAACAAAATTGCTTTGTATTGCCTAAATACCTGAAGAAGAAAGTTTCTTTGCCGTTTTTGATATATCCTTAAAGATAACTTGGAAATAGCTTGGAAATATGAAATATTAAATCACGTTTATCACTTTGCGCACATAAAATGGAAAACTTGTGGATTTTAAGAGAATATTGTAAGAAAACAGTACATTTTTGGGCATTTGATTGCATAGTGATGTTGCATTTTATTTACTTTCATTTGGTACTAAAAACTTCTTTGTACTTTGAAATTCATTTTTTTAATTAATCTCCAATATCGATATCAATTACCCCACTATGGGGCGTAGTGTCGATTAGTAAAAATAATATGTTAAATGTAAATATTTAAAGAGTTCTAAATTTGTTTTCTTGCCAAAAACCGAGACATTTTGCCTCCCGGTTAATATTGTACCGGGACCGGGGCATAGCCCTTAAATCAGGGATAGTCCCGCCGAAAAAGGGACGTTTGGCAGCCGCGATCTCGTTCCATTATCCTGACACTTTTTTGTGAAGCTGTGTTATTTGTATACATACACTGAAAATAAAATCTGCGTAAATATAACGAAAACTAGCGTAAATCTTACGAAATTTTTCGTCATTTTGAGCCACGAAAGTTTTCGTTGATTGTACAAAACAGTTTTCGTACATACTACGAAAATATGAGGCATCAGATTTTTAGTACATTTTACGAATGTATTCGTACTATTTACTAAAGAATTTAGTACTATTTACTAAAGAATTTCGTTTTGTACAGAAATAATTCGTATATTTAACAAAATTACTTTCGTAAAATCTGCGCTTGTTTCGTAGAATGTGGGATTTTGCTTTCATTCTCCACACTGTAAAAAACATATAACGAATTATAACACAACACTTTTATTTTGTTTTTATCGTTAATTTTTGGCGTTTTTGTTTAACAAACGTTTTGCAGAAATGCTTAACATTATTGATTAAAATATAATGAAAGTGTTGTGCTATAATTTTAGTCATGTTTTTTATAGTGTTAATAATAAAAGCAATCATACGTTCTACGAAAGAAGAATTTTCTGACCACACTGTAGTTTAGAATTAATAAAAAAGGTTATTTTACCTATAATAAAACTTAAGTCTTTTTTTATTGCTTAGGCTTCATTCAATAAAGTATATTGATGCAAAGTGTTAAACTACTGAGACTCAACAAAACTAAATATAAAAAGATATAAAATATGAAATAATATAAAAAAATACTGGTTTTACTTTCTTAAACATAACAATATTTTTATGTAGAGGCACTTGACAGATTCGCAGCTTCATCGATGTTTGTTTCCTTGACGACTATAAATTAAAGGAAAATTATAAGGCGTCTGAAAAGCAAGTTTCAGTGAAAAGTCATACATGTACCAAAGAACGTAAATCTCTAAGAAGAGATAACACGTTATAATTGTAACGAGTGGAAACATCAGGAGCGTGCTTTCTCTTTTCCCCAAATACGTTTTGTGATTGGATGAAAAGAGAAGGCACGCTCCTGATGTTCACACTCGCTACAATTATAACGTGTTGTCTCCTCTTATAGATTTACGTTCTTTGCATGTACTTACTTTTAATTACATTAAGTAGTGATCCTGGCTTAGGCTTGCCGTTGATAGGTAACTGATGAAATTGCCTATTTATCAAGTCCCACATTGTATGCTTAACATATATTCACATTTTTTATTTTGTTGTGTTTTATCCACAAATCCCTTTTTAAACGTTTAAAATTATATTATACTTTCACAGCAGCCAAAAAGTTAATTCCGCAATGACACGCATACAAAAAAATGATGAAATATTAAACTGCGGTAATTCAGTATATTGTACGAAAATATTCGTATGTTGTACGAATTTAAAAAACATGTTTCTGCATTAGTACTTTGATACGACAAGTATTAACTAAATTGTACGAATACAGAATTGATAATTTCGTAAATTTTAAAACTATACATAAATATTAGAATGCCTTCCTACATATACAAAATTATTCGTACAGAGATTTGTTCAGTGCTTTACGAATGTGTTTCGTAAAAAACACGTAAGATTTCGTACATTGTACTGAAAAAATGCCTTACGAAAGTCCTTTCGTTATATTTACGTGATGGTTCGTAAAATCTTGTTTCGTTGTGAAAAATGTGTTCTATTAGAACGAAAGTTTCGTACATTGTACAAAAACAAGACTACGAAAGATTCTTCGTAGCAATTTACGAAATTATATTTTCATGCATTGTTAGATATCTATGCGGTATTTCATCGTCACGTGTGGGATTTGTACAGCAAACATTTTCTTTCTTTTTTAAATTTAGGTACAAAAAACTCAGCAATTCTTCATTTCGATAAAGAACATCTAATTCACTAATATATGTATGAGTTATTACCAAATAGGAAAAAATATAAAATTTTTTATGTGGGAAAATTCGGAGTTATTTCTTCTCTCACGGGCGTGACAAAAAAATACATCTGGATTAGATGTTTTATTAATCAGCAATACTAACAAAGCAAAAACTATAAAAAATTATTGGTTTATCTATCTTAATATATAAAAATCCCGTGTCACTGTGTTCGTTTACGCCAGTGATTCCCAAAGTGGTCCAGGTGGACCCCCAGGGGTCCACGGAAGACTTGACGGGGGTCCACGGTGACCTGGAAAAAAAGGGGGCCCATGAGTTGTAATGGCTGGTTTCGATGTAAGGAACCAAAATGGTTGCTTGATAGCCTCTTTATTTAACTTTAATTTTTTTTTGAGTGGTTATAGTGCTCTTGACGCACTGCTGCACTTACCGTCACTTTGTGTTTTCATACTTGGGGAAGCCTTAAAGGCCACCTGCAGACTAAAAAGAACCGGATGCTGGTATGAAAATGAGTGGGGCGCGGCGAAAATTGCTGGCAGCAGAGATTTAAGAACTTGTATCTTTTCAATGCTACAGGATAGTACGCCACCACTACCTTTGTTGAAGAGATTCTATAATGTTGAGTTCCCTGAGACTGAATGCTGGTTTGATTCCATCGCTGAGACCGGACTCACACATTGTCTAATCTTCACTTATGGCTCCAAAATTGACTCTGGGTCATGATCCGGGGTCTTTTTCGAGGTTAATGGAGATAACTTAAGCGGGTTTCACTGTAGTACGATTTACTAAAGAATTTTGTGCTATTTCTTATTTTTTACGAAATGTTTGTAAAATGCAGAGAAATAATTCGTATATTTAACGAAATTATTTTTGTAAAATCTGCGCTTGTTTCGTAGAATGTGCGATTGCTTTCATTCTCCACACTGTAAAAAACATATTACGAATTATAACACAACACTTTTATTTTGTTTTTATCGTTAATTTTAAGCGTTTTTGTTTAACAAAATGTTTTGCAAAAACGCTGAACGTTAATGATTAAAATATAATGAAAGTGTTGTGCTATAATTTGAGTTATGTTTTTTATAGTGTTAATAATTAAAGCAATCATACATTCTACGAAAGAAGTTCAGATATTACAAGTATAACTGTCGTAAATAATAAGTTTTACCAAAATTTTCTGACTACACTGTAGTTTTAAATTAATAAAAAAGGTTATTTTACCTGTAATAAAACTTAAGTCTTTTATTTATATGCATACGAATAGCCTCTATACTATACATTTTTTTATTGCTTAGGCTTCATTCAATAAAGTATATTGATGCAAAGTGTTAAACTCTGAGACTCAAAAAAACTTTATCAAGTCCCCTACATTGCATCGCAAGGCGCAGCGTAGGCGATGTTAAAAACAACGTTGTCAACATTCGTTGCTTGAGCTCATCTGCTCTTTTGCCAGACTGCCGGGCCTCTTGCTTACTTTGGTGAATACCACTATTGTATGCTTAAAAGCATAGTATATCCACAGCTTTAGTATTTAATTTTGGATTGTAGTTTTATCCATCAAATCCCTTTTTAAAACGTTTAAAATTATATTATACTTCTCACAGCAGCCAACAAGTAATTCCGCAATGACACGCGATACATAAAAACATGATGAAATATTAAACTGCGGTAATTCAGTATATTGTACGAAAATATTCGTATGTTGTACGAATTTAAAAAACATGTTTCTGCATTAGTACTTTGTACGAAAGTATTAACTAAATTGTACGAATACAGAATTGATAATTTCGTAAATTTTAAAACCATACATAAATATTACGAATGCCTTCCTACGATATACAAAATTATTCGTACAGAGATTTGTTCAGTGCTTTACGAATGTGTTTCGTAAAAAAAACGTAAGACTTCGTACATTGTACTGAAAAAATGCCTTTCGAAAGTCCTTTCGTTATATTTACGTGTGGTTCGTAAAATCTTGTTTCGTTGTGAAAAATGTGTTCATATTATGAACGAAAGTTTCGTACATTGTACAAAAAGCAAGACTACGAAAGTTCTTCGTAGCACTTTTACGAAATTATATTTTCACTGCATTGTTAGATCTAATTTNCTTCGTACATTGTACTGAAAAAATGCCTTTCGAAAGTCCTTTTGTTATATTTACGTGTGGTTCGTAAAATCTTGTTTCGTTGTGAAAAATGTGTTCATATTATGAACGAAAGTTTCGTACATTGTACAAAAAGCAAGACTACGAAAGTTCTTCGTAGCACTTTTACGAAATTATATTTTCACTGCATTGTTAGATCTAATTTTCACATTTAATTTTTTTACGAGCTTTGGGAATATTTAGTAATGTATCAGCAGGGGTTCACCGAAACCAGTAAATTTTTGAAAGTTGTCTATGAGAAAAAAAAGTTTGGGAACCTCTGGTTTACGCTAATCTCCGAAAACGCTTAGCCGATTTCAATGAAATTTTGTGGGTGTGTATTGTTCGTTCCAACTTAAAAGATAGGAAAGTTCTTAACCCGAGCAAAATATGTTTTTTTTTTCATCGAAATTTTTTCTATGCTTCTCGCAACGTTCTTAAAAATCCCGTGTCACTATGTTCGTTTACGCTAACTACATACTGTCCATATCCGAAGCGAGAGTTTTCCAATGTTATTTACGACTACGCTTCATATGTATGTTTATGTTGGGGAGAAATACTTAGGTAGGACAGCAACAAAATAATAGCTTTGTTTCTTAACAGATAATTATCACAAATTATCACTAATTTCTGCTGGAAAGCGTTTCTTAACCCAAGAAACTAGCAGCGCTCTCTCGTTCTTGCGCTCTTATTTTTTTGGCTCTCCTGCTAATTTCTGCTAGTAAAATTTTTTTCTAGTTTACAGCTGTCAAAATGGATAAATAAAAATTCGCGCCAAATATTTTCAATAGTCAAATACATCGATCAGCTGTTTACTTGCTAGTTTCTGCTAGTTTTGCGTTTCTTTACTTTTTCTTTATTTCGCTCTCTGTGAGCGTAATTCCCTCAATTTTCCCATTTTTCTCCTTCCTGATAATTATCTGCTAGAAAAGAAAAGAAACAAAGCCAATGTAGTATGTATTTACAGAGAACTTAGATAGATAGAGAAGGTGCAAATTTTTGGAACGTAAAATTGTTTGGCTGAAAAATAAATCCATGGAATATCACCACACCGCGTTTAACATTTCAACAAGAGTTAACAGAGAAAAATGTAAACTTCTGTTATGATAATGTTATATGTATTTGTGTAAGTGTCTGGCTATGTGTTGCTAGGTTGCAGGGGAATGCAGAAACATATTCATGTACATTTTTTTTATAAATTGAAATAATTTAATATAGTTAAATTACCATGTGTTAAATATAGTTTATTCAGTAGTTAATATTGCTAAAAACTTAAAAAGCATCTGTTCAAGTTCGCTTCTTGTACGAGTATTATATTATGTATGTAGCAAAAATGCATGTTAGTTAAAAAAAATGGTAAAATTGGTAAAAGATCCATGTTATTGATAGTTTTGATTTATTACAAAAAAAAAAAGAAAATTTTTTATACTATTTAGTTATGTATTGTTGGAAGATACATACATATTTACCAGTTATGCTCTCACTGCAAAACTTAGATACATATGTGTGTATGTATGTGCATGTGGTAATAAATACATATCTACATTTGTGAAAATAATGTACACATGCAATTGGCAAACTAGTTGGTGATTTGCCGTCGACATTTCAAAGGGGCTTTTGGTCGAAAAATCGGCTTTTTCTTTTTTATCGGTTCTTAGGTAGCTTCTATGCTAGATATTTTCAATGCAATAAACCGCATTTTTCTAGCTGCCTTAGTTTTTTCACAAATTCACTTTAAACATGGACACATTGACAAAAAACGCACAAATGCAATGCACTTGGTAAATTCAAAGTGGTTTTCTTGAAAAGTTATTTTTGAGTTTTATGAACATTTATTTTGAGCAAATGTGTTGCATGATGATTTTCCACTGCAATACTCTTATTATTGGGGCATATTCATAGTCAAAATAAAGTCGACACTAAAGTTAGTTACAGATTTTTGACTTAATTTTCAATAGAATATCTGTAAAAAGCTGCAACTAAGTTTAGAGTCGACTTTATTTCTCACGCATGCGCATACGGATGTATGTATGTACTTACATATGCACTACATAAGTAAAAATGCACATACTCCAAATCATTTATGCATTGATAACGTTCCTACATACATATGTGTACATACATACATAAACAACCTCGAAAATCAGTTATTGATAACGTTCTTACACATGCACATACTATTATATACATATAATAACTTTCTTCTTATTTGGGGTTGACAAACTTTAACTTCAGAGTCGTCTTTATTTCGTCTACGAATATGCCCCAATAGTTTTGCAGTCAAATGAAAATGCCTTTCCCACGCATATGTATGTAAATACATACTCCATTAATTGATAACATAAATACATACATACATATATGCATATATACATAAGTATGTACATACATACGTATGTGCATATTTCTGCCAAATACTACGCGCATGCATACATATGTACATATGCACAACTCAGCATACATATGTAACTATATACATAATTACGCACATATTCAAATACAACAATAACTATTTCATTCATAAACGCATGCACGTATTTCTCAAGGCCACATAAACTCATTCATAACAACCGCAGCATAACAAATTTATCACCCTCAAGCGCAACTTTTTCAGTCCGACACAAAAATTCTACAATCTAAAATTTAAGAAATCTCGGCGAGCCAAGTGAAAAGTGGCAAAATCCAGTAAAATAAGTTATCTCGAATTTTGGTAATTTTTGGCAAAACAATCTATTTCTCTCTTCCATACCAATATTTCAATCATTAACTAGTATTTTAAGGTGTAATTTTAATTAACATTAAATAAAGTGAACGTTTTCTGCAGGAAAATACATTATTTTTTTTAATAAAATCAAAACTCCTAAAATCACAAACATATCTATGTGGTTTTATCGGAAGTTCACAAATGTAACGTGGCAACTTAGCTCGTTTGCGCATTTTTCGGTCCGAAATTGTAAAATTTTTGTCCATGACGCGCCACTTTTTTTGTACAAGTGGGTCAATGTGCCTTGAACACCATTGGTATAAATGCAAAAAATTTATTTTATTTATTTTTTCGTATTAAAAATTTTTACACTTCAAAGCGTTTATAAAAATATATTTACATACATATATCCACGGATGATTTTTAATTTTTTTCACCCGCAAGCAAATCTTCAGTACCATAAAAAGATTCAACCACATCAAAGTACAAGCAATGCGATGTCCAAGTTAGTGCAAGTCCACTGTACATGTCCATATGTATGTCTGCATGTAAGCGTGTAAATATGTCACCTCAAATTTGCTTTTAACCCATTTGAGCGGAGCAAGTTTTTTTCGTTCCAGTGGTTAATAAAATACATTTTTTATAGTTAATTTTCATGAAAGTTACATGTATCGTCGAGAAGATGTTTTCATGCAGAATTTTAAATGAATTATTATTATTATTCCCCATATAAAATGTACGAGTATGGCTTTATTAGATAAATGTAAACTTATGCGAAACCCTAAATATTTCGTCAACCTAAGGTTAATTTTGGTGGCGTCGTGGTAATTCGCAGAAATTTAATAATTTATCTGTTGATGGAGGATGGCGAGGGGAGGACGAAAGCAGATCAATCGTACATATGTATGCACATATTTACATTTATAAATGCATACATATTTATGCGTTTGTCTTTTTGGATGAGTGAAAAAGTTCATATATGTAATTATTTAGAGATTGTCATTTCATGAATGTGCTCTGGTAAGCATGCTAGAGGCGATGTAACTTTTTTGGCGTCTCGCCGTTTGTCTTGGTTCAAATCCCGGACGGACCAGGCAATAAATTTTTTTTGTGTTTTTTTTTTAATTGTCATATCCATATTCTATTTTAAATTGTACTATTAACTTTGTTTAAAATAACATAAATGGATATGTAGGTTTGTACATACGCATGTATAATTTCTCATAATCGCTCAAATTTGCCAAAAGTTACTGAAAGCTTTATTGTAAATGTTTTCATTAAAATATTAGTTATTGGAATTGAAATTTTATGCGAATCCAATTTTTATTCTCATTTTTAGAAAGCACAAGTATGTATATACATACAATATGGCACAAAAATTATTTCATAAGTTGTTAATTTTAAACACAAATATGTACGTACACTGGCAATCAAAAGTGAGTGCATGCTGTTTTTTGTTGAATATTTGCAATGTTTTTAAGTTAAATTTGTTTGTTATTTTCGACGGGTTTTGCTGTTTTATGCTATTTGTAAAATATAGCGCTATTTTTTTTTTTTTTGTTTGCAAACGGTCATGCGCATTTTATTCCACAAGAAATTCCCTTTTATTTGGTAAAAAGTGCAAAAAGCCGTCAGCAATAAAAAATCATTAAAAATCAACCCGATTTTTTAGCCGCTTAAAACTTGATCTTGTTCCACTAGAAATAAAAAACCGATCTATCTGCGTATTCAAAATTTTTCTAAAAACTCAGATTAAACAGGTAAAATTTTAAACGAGAATTCGTTGAATTTTTCTATGTTCTGTATAGGGTTTGAAAGTTTGGCTTATGCGGTTTCAATTAAAGCATGAACTTTATAAAAAAATAACAAAAATATTTTAACTTGAAAAACATTGCAAATATTAAACAAAAACCACCATGCACTCACTTTTGATTGTCAGTGTACATACATGTACATATCGTCGCTGCGCCAGCAAAAACAGTTATGTGATTTTTGCCATTTTTTTATTGCATATTTTATTAACACTATCTATTGCCCACATTTCTGCATTTGCCGTTTTCTTATATCTCTTTTGGTTTAGAACTGATCAAAAACAGCTATGTGCTCGCAGTACTAGAAATACTCTGAAATAAAATAATGTAAAAAAAATGATTTTTAAAAACAAGATTTTATTTAACATGTACAATCAAAGGAATAAAATAAAGTAGTGTACCAAAAGATTTTTTAGCAAGAAAACTGCACTAAAATTAATAAAATAAAATAAGTTAAGGTCTCGTTAAAGTTACTCAAAGCCATTTAGTGAAAGGAGTTACTCAAACTCTAATGAAAATTACTAACAATTTGTACTAATACTTCGTTTTTAAAAAAGTTTGTCGCGCGAATAGCAAACCGGCATTTAAATATCTGCACTAGGGACAACCAAAATGTATTTGCCAACATGTTGGCAATTTTGATTTTGTTTGCCATGCAAACAGCTGATTCTAGCTACAATACGGACTGTTTAGCAACAAAAAAAACAAAAATGCAGATCGATAGAAGGGGCAAGTAAGAAACAAAGAAAATATAACAAGTTAAACTTCAACTTTCCTATTTTTTATATGTTTAATATCTACTACTTGACCGATTAGAAAAGTATTAAATCCAATTCAAAGATAATTTTAATAGCTTTTTACGACGTATTTACTATAACCATTTTTTAGAAAAAATGTTTGGTAAACGAAATTTAAAGAAAATATATATACAATTTCGATTTTTTCCACAACTTTCGTTAAATTTTGCCCCATAACAAACCTTTCTATATAAGGTAATAACTTGTACTTTCTAAATAATATAAATTTCTATAGCATTAGTTATGCAATTTTCTTCAAAAAAGGTAATTTAATGAAAAAATTAATTTTTTTTGTTTATTTAGTATTTCTGACTCAAAAATATAAAAAATCAGAAAAATTATGTACATCAACTGAAAGATAAACTAATCATCTTTATTTTGACATCATTAGTTGTTTAATCGGCTATGTAGTTCATAAGATATTGATATTTCAATATATCGAAAAATTTAACTTAACCTACAATATCTTCTTAATTTTTTACTTGCGCTAAATAATTTAGGTAAGGTTAAAATCAGCATGAAGAGTTCTATCCAATTACATTTTTGGTTTGTCTATAGCTAAACGGTCGGTATTCTATACTTTTTGTAAAAATTTAACATTACATTTGACATCAGTAATGAAAACGGAATGTCAATCATCTGACACCGAAATTTGACGACAGTCTTTGACATGCACTGCGGTATCGACATTTGGTCAGTTTTTAAAATGTAATGAAAACGCATTTGACATCAAATGAACAGCTGTCAGATGAAGGCAGTTTTTGATGTCAGTGATTTTGACCTAATAAAAACCAGCCTATAGGGAGCTGCGAAAATGTCAAAATTTAGAGCTAAGTGCGTAGTATACATTTGGGTTGTATGTTTGTGGTATATGTGGAGATTCTTGCAAAGTATTTTCAAATTTATACACACACATGTATACACAGGAGCAAGCTCATGCCACCAACAGCGATGTTGTATGCATAGAATTTCTACTGGGTATGTATGAAAGTTAACTATATACAAATGTATATATGTATATCCATACATGAGTAAATCTCTGCAGGAAATGTATCTAACTATAAGCTAACTTTAAGTTGATTAGGAAGGAGCTAAAAGTTACTTATTATCAGTATATTTTCTTTGACGAAAGCTAACTATATTTCTATGGCGATGGCCGCGAAATAGTCAAGGGTGGTTACCTCTGCATTAGATGTAGTCAAGGGTGGTTACCTCTGCATTCGATATAACTAGCTTGTAACTAACTACTTTTGGGCATAAAATATCAATAGGAAAAACAAAATAATTTTTTTATTTTTATTTTATTTATTTATTATTTACTTTATTTATTTTATCACATTTCATATTTGTTTACATATTCTGCTGCAGGTGGTCCCATATTCGAACTCCGTCAGACATTACTTCAAAATGATAATATGAAATTTCGATCTTCCTTTTATTTGTCCTCAATTCGAAAAAGTATTTGCGAAGTGCAGGATACTTAAATATAAACGCGTTTAAAGAAAATGATCTCGAGCTTTACTCCTGCATTACTTGTCTACTTGTTTCAAGTTAGCTTTTTGTAGCTAACTACAAGTTATATATTTAATAGAAATCCTGCAAAAAAGCTAACTACAACTAGATTATTTTTCATCGATTCATAATTTTTTTCTGCAGGGATATGCCATATGGAGTTACACCGCGCGGTACCATACCGCTGCTGCTTGAGCAAACCTTTATAATGCAAACAGCTCTTATAAAGATTTTATTTTGTTACTTTAAATAGAAAAGTTCTTTATATGTAAAGTCTATCTTAAACTGAAGCATTTTCATCTAAGTTAAGGGCCCGTTATTGATTTTGAAATTTTAGCAAGAGTCATTATCAACCATTTATGAGATTGAAAACGAAAAACGTGAAGCGCATGCAATACAAAGCATTCGATTTAATTGACAATAGTCAAACTACATAACATAGACCTAAAATTTCTACAGAGAAAGTACAAATTTGAGATCGATTTTAAGCGGTCGTTATTCATATATCCACATTCATACATACATATATTACCCTTCATATCAATTCATGTCTATTACATGCACCCCACGATTTTTATTTTCAATCTCACAAATGGTTTATAATGACTTCAAAATCAAAAGTTATCTATACAAATTCTATGGGACTAAGAAATATTATTTTCTAATTTTTAGTCCATTTATAAAGGCGTTGTATATTAAAAAGTTTTATTTTATTTTATATACAAAATTTTGCAATAGATATTAAAATAATTCAACTTGCAATGAAAGAGAACAGAAGACTATGCAAGCAAAACGTTGTTTGCTTACGTTTTGTATAAACATACATATATATGTACATACATACATATAGCAGCAGTTAATTTCATTTAAAGATATGGCGTGTCGTCCATTTCCGCTGTAGCGTATGTAAATGGTGCATATATTTACTCGCAATATTTAACTTCTTTTAGCGGGGCGACATCTAGAGTGTTCTAATTGTATCTCCTTGATAAGATGCCTACAACGAGGTTCATATCTAGACTAGGTTGATATCTAGAATTTGCCATAAATAGCTTTGCTCTGGTTTACGTTCTTTGGCAAATTACGCTGTTAGCCATACATTTTACTATGTTTTGACCGCCTTTGAATCAAGACCCCTGGACCATATAGGGAATTCATTTATATTTTAAATTGCATTGTCATCGTGATTGGAACTATGCTGAAAATTTCAAGTCTCTAACTTGTCGGGAAGTTAGTTTAAAATCGATTGGAAATTTCCACGAGATGACCAAGTTAAATAAAAGCTTGTAAAAACGGGTATACGCTTACTTGCTTATAACTGTTTTTGATCGCAGAGGAGTGTGATTTGATTTCGATGTAAAAAATAATTATAAACCAATTAAATACATACATACATATGTATGCACATACCACTTACACTACATAAATTATACTATTTAATTTGATCGCTTGCAATTGGAATTCAACAATTAACAAAGGTAAAAAGTATGGAGGTAGACACCGTCCACTCTACATTAGAAAATGTATTCAATCCACCGATATATTCACCAATGGATTACATAAGTCGTATGCGACAGGCGAGGCCATCACATCCTTATATTGTTAATTATATAGAGTATACATATGAAATTATTTCTTGTATATAGGAGCTTTCATTGGAATCACCTATCGAAATTTTGGAAAAGTGCATTGGGTCAAGTTAATACGCTGACCGAAAAAACAGTTCGCATCTCTGGCAATGTCATGGTTTGTACAAAGTATTTGTACACTAGCGTGGGCCGAAAATCCGCTTTTTTAGAATTTTGATTGGTAATAGCAAAAATATGGTTCACTATGCTCTAAAAACAATCTGTGTGAAATATGACAATTTTTGGTCAATATCTTATGCTCGCCCAAGTCCATCAAAGTTCAATATGGCCAAAAAATAAAAATTAATAAATAAATTAAGTAATAAATTTTTTTACTAAAATTGCAATAATCTTCTAAAGTATTAGTCCTACATATTTAGGTACATGGACCTTTTTTGTAGAGAATCGAAGTTAGCTAAGAAAATGTTTTTTTAGTACTTGAACTTTGATGGACTTGGGCGAGCCTAGGATATTGATCAAAAACTTTCACATTTCACACAGATAGTTTTTAGAGCATAATGAACCACATTTTTGCAATCAAAATTCTAAAAAAGCCCATGTTAGTGTCCACTCATCACTTTGCATTAATTTTTATTACAATAAATATAAACGTTTCTGAGCATTTTTCATTACATAACGGGAGCAACGGGCAGTTAAATAATCGAGTCCTCAACTTCTATACATTGCATCTCGGCCTAACGGCAGTGTTATGTACAAATTACATACGATTCCATACCGCCAAAAGCAAATTTAAATCGTGTATAAAACAGCTATGTGCTTTAAAGCGGCGCAAAAGTTGATCACGTCGTAATTGGTCAAAAAAATTGATTTTTTCCCCTAAATCAATAGCATATTTTTAATATATATATTTTTTGAAATACGACACTTGCAAAATATTGCCTATTGGCACCAGGAATCAGTTTTTTTGCTCTCCTGAAAAGTTATTGAAAAACACACATTGGCGCAACGACGATATGTATGTGTGTAAATTTTATGCAAAACTATAATTTTATTAAATTGTATTTGCATCTTCACAAAAAGAGGACAAGTTAAAAAATTTAACAAAAATTACAAATTAATGAAAATTAGATTTGCCTTATTTTCGTTTATTTGCTCGCAACACGAAGAAGAGCAGATTTTATGTTGCTCAACATTTTATTATGTTATCAACATTAAGGCCCAATTTCAGGTGACCTTCTTAAGTAGAGATTGTTGATTAACTTCCACTATTCATTTTCAGATCATACATTTAATCTGCACTTAAATGGCCAATATTGGCTATTTAAATATGAGATATGCAACCCTGTGTTTGTACCAAACAACCAAGATTGATTGGTTGGTTGTTTAATCAATCCCTCCAAATCCCACCAAAAAACAATCAGCTGTTCAGCACAAAATGTAAACAAACAAGCAAATGCAACAACAATTTCAAGGAACAAGCAGCAGTGCTGCTAATTGTTTGGCATATTTAAACCAAGCTGATCTGAAACCCAACGAAAGATAAATGGCATTTAAACAACAATCCACAATTAAACTTAACTGCCGTTTAAATATTCATTTGAAATCGGCCCTAAATTCAACAGAATTTCTGTCTGTTAACAAGCGTTTCTACATTACGTGGTTAACTTTTTCAAAGGTGTTAATTTTTCGTCCGCGAATAGTTTCCACTTTCAATTTGCACCTTCTCTATCTATCTAAGTTCTCTGCCTGTTATCACTGATGTTAACTACACGGTTAAAAATTTCGGTTTTAATTTTAAACATTTTGGACTACATATATGACCAAACTAAATTTAGTTTCTAATACAAGCCTTCCAAGTTTAAAAAAAGAGAGCACATATGTTGGGTTTAGAATTTAAACAGTTCGGTTTAAATTTAAACACAAACATTTTCTATTTCGCTTTACGCTTCACGAAAGCTTTTTCATAATTAAGAATACAAAAAAATATAAATTTAAATTTCATGTTCCGTCTGATGGGCATTGAACCCGGTCTGCCTTGGTAGCAACCAATTGTATCAAGCATCTTTGCACACTCAGCTACAGCCATATACATACATATGAAATGTGCTTTCATATGNAACGTAAGCGACATTTTTTTTCAAAATATTCGTTTTGATGCAGAAATGCATCTAGATGTTCTAGGTATATTACTGCTTCAAAAAGAAAATTTTGAAATAAATGTCGCTTACGTTTTTTTGGCGATTAGGGCTCGATATGCCCTCGATATGAAATCCATCGCATACTCTTGGAGGAAAATTTGAGCTATTAGAAAAGGGGACATGACACATCCCATACAAACCGAATTTTTCATCCTGCATATCTCTGGAAGTGTTCATAGAAGAGTACTGGAACTGGGTATTAACGTATATGAAATCGATCGCATACTCTTGGAGAAAAATTTGGGCTATTGGAAAAGGGGGCGTGGCACCTTCCATACAAACCGAATTTTTCATAACGCATATCTCTGGAAGTGTTCATGGTAGAGTAAACCTGGTATTGGCGCATATGAAATCGATCACATTGGAGAAAAATTGGACCTATTTCAAAAAGGGGCGTGGTAACTCCCTTTCAAACCGAATCTTTCATACTTCATATCTCTGGAAATGTTTGTGGTAGAGTATTGGAACTTGGTATGGATATATATGACATCCATCGCGTACTCTTGGAGGAAAATTGGAGCTATTGGAAAAGGGGGCGTGGCACCTTCCATACAAACCGAATTTTTCACATTGTATATCTCAGGAAGTGTTCATGGTAGAGTACTGGAACTTGGTATAGAGATATATAAAATCAATCTCATAGTCACGAAGAAAAATTGGGGCTATTAGAAAAAGGGGAGTGCCACCTCTCATAAAAACCGAATTTTTCACATTGCATATCTCTGGAAATGTTCATGGTTGGGCACTGGGGCTTGGTATGTACAAAATATATGAAATCAATCACATACTCATGGAGAAATATTGGAGTTATTGGAAAAGGGGCGTGGCACCTCATATACAAAGCGAATTTTTCACACTGTATATATCTGGCTTAGTATATGAAATCAATCGCATACTCTTGAGAAAAATTGGAGCTGTTGTAAAAGGGGCGTGGGACCTCCCATCAGAGTGTTTAGATTTGGCGATTTCGGGGCAATTTCGCGATTTTTTTTGGATATTCGCGCGTAAAAATTTAGGAAATCGCCATTGGCGATTTTTTCCCTTCAAATAAATGTTTTCCAATTAAAAAAAAAAAATATAATATAGTTTTCCACGATAATTTTACAGAAGAGGCTAATGAACTGCGTGATAAACTTGACTTAATAAGCATATTAAAAGACTGTCAAATATGTTTAATCACCCTAATCGAAGAACTTTTGAAACGATTACCTAGTCAATTAAATACTTTTAAAAAAGGTTTGATTTTGTCACCAGAAAAGTGTGTGAATCACAATTCACTACTTGACTTTCAAGGAAAGAAAAGCAGCGAAAACTGAATATTTAAATCTTTTAACTTGCACATGGAATAACTTTTCTCAGAATCATTCCATCCGACTCTGAAGAATTTTGGATAATTGCTTACGAAGTGAAAACCGCAACAGGCAATTAAATGTTTGGAAATATAAGTAAATTTATATTATTATCCTTGCCGCACTCACATGCTTTGTCGGGCGCGTTTTTTCCGTAATGAATGCAACAACAACTAAGATTCAAAATAGGATGAGGTTGGAAAGCCTTAATTCAATAGTTCGAATAAAGTGTTATATGAAGGATAATAGTTTCTGCTGCAAAACGTTTCCAATATCAAACAGTATGTTATCAAGGTCGACACTATAGGTGATTTTAAAGAATTTGTGGAAATAGCTGAACTCGCCTTATTATACATAGGTTTTTATTTAATTTTTAGCACCGAGCTTTTAAAAGTGGATTGTGCGATTAATCAATTAATATGAGTTATAATAAATTTAGTAATTGCCCAGCCCTATTGCAAAATGTGTTGAAACTAATATTTTTAAAAAGTATGCGTATTTTTAAAGAAAATTGTTTGTACATCACTATTATATAAGTGATATGTGTTATTTATTATTACCCTCTGAAGGTATTATATTCGTTTTTGGTTTTAAAAACTATATTAACAAGATCTCGTTTTTAAAATAAAAGATTTGTTAAATCGATTTCATGAATTTTATTTAAAAAAAAATTGGCGATTTTTGGAGATTTTTTTTCAAAAATTGCGCTTTTTTTTAACAATCTGGACACCCTTCTTCCCATACAATACGAAATTTTTATACTGCATATCTCAGGAAGTGTTCATGGTACAGTAGTGGAACACTTCGTATTGGAGATATATGAAATCAATCCCATACTCATTGAGAAAAATGGGCGCGCCTGCTATTCTTTTGAAGATATTTAGCGATCAAAATTAGTGATAGCGAATGATGGAATCCGGCAGCAGGTTTTGAGTTGTGCAATGGTAAATCTCAAATCACCACTGTCGAAATACCTTAAAAGCCAGTTTTATGAAAGCAATTTAATGAAAATTTATTTTTTACTTGAATTTAATATGGAACCTGGCAGAAAATTGCTTTCGTGAAACTTTTAAGGTATTTCATCTGAAATAGGTCTGTGTATGTACATATATAGGATTTCTGTTGAACAATGATACGCACCCATTATGAAATTGCCACTCGCTATACTATAAAGCAGAGGTCGAAAATATCCCTCTTCACTTTGAAAAAATAACCGTCACTATTTAAGAGAAAAAATAAGCCACAAAACAGAACAGGTGGTTTATTTTTTGTAGATGTGTGCTCCTCTCAGTGGAAAAGGGTTATAATAAAATCGATAAAAATCGATACCCAAACAATACATTATATATAACAAAATCGATTAAAATATCGATACCCAAATCGATAACAAACTCGATAAGAATATCGATAACAAAATCGATAAATACATCGATAAGTCCCGATAATACCGAAAATCACGAAATAGTTCCCAGGTCTGTGACTCTAAATATATCATTTTCTTTATAATTACCTTTATTTAAATCTTTCTTCCTTTATCTTCATCTTTACTCATCCTCATCTTTTTCTTAATATTTATCTTTATGATCTTTATGTTTATCATTTTCTACATCTACATATTCCCCTTCACCTTTGCCCTTATACAGTATATTTTGCTTAGCTGCACATCCTTCTTTGCACGAAAAACTTGTGCACTTAACCGAAAATTCACTTAAGCGAATTTTATTTACTACTTCAATGAGGAAGGTATCCAAATCCCTATGAAACCAAATAATGGAGGAGCACTTACCACGTAGAAATAACTGTAAGCGAAATTTTTACCGAATGATATCAAATTATCTATATAACTACATAAATTGATAGCCATTTTCATTGTTCTGCGAGATGAGCATAATAAATAAAAGCTTGTAAAATTAGGTAATTGTAGGCCAGTGCAGGTAAACGTAATACTTTCTTTGATAAATGATACTAGTTGCACAATTTTTAAGGCAGGTATCGCCATTGTTGAAGCCAAAAGCCTTCAATGTTTGGGAACCACTGCCAGTTTTCCTGCACAGTCGTCAGCTACAAAGCTGCACTGCTGCCGGAAAACTACCGGTGGCTTTCTTTCGAACTTGGCTAGTATTTAAGCCCGGTTCCGTTTAAACTGCGGTCTTATTCGTGTCAGACAGCAGGCAGCGGACCGGAGTCATCGTTAAAAGAGGTAAACATTCGTTTATTACAATATGCTTACCTACAAGCAAATATATACTTTATCATATACTTAGATTTTAATCTTGAATCTGAGAACAAATATACATACATCTTTCTTATTATTGCTAATACAATTGATTTTCTCACTTTCTCTTGTGGTTTCTCAACCTTGTTGCGAGTTCGCACCAGCAATCATCTAATCTCGTCCCAAACATTTTGGTCCTTCGAGCCGGATTGTATTAGCAATAATAAGAAAGATGTATGTATATTTGTTCTCAGATTCAAGATTAAAATCTAAGTATATGATAAAGTATATATTTGCTTGTAGGTAAGCATATTGTAATAAACGAATGTTTACCTCTTTTAACGATGACTCCGGTCCGCTGCCTGCTGTCTGACATGAATAAGACCGCAGTTTAAACGGAACCGGGCTTAAATACTAGCCAAGTTCGAAAGAAAGCCACCGGTAGTTTTCCGGCAGCAGTGCAGCTTTGTAGCTGACGGCTGTGCAGGAAAACTGCCAGTGGTTCCCAAACATTGAAGGCTTTTGGCTTCAACATTACCGCCAGCCTTGCAATGCTAAAGGATTGCAAAAAAAAAAAACGTAAAGATGAAGAAAGGTCAAATTCAAATATTAAATACATATAATTCAAAGTATTTTCATATTACAAGATAAACTTAACTTCTAAGGAGTTCAGTTGTGCGTGCAAATAAAATTGTTGAGCTTCATTTGTTATGTATGTGTATGTATATATCTAAATGTATGTTGGTTGTATAGGTGCAAATTCTACTTCATATATCGACATTCAAGTAAATCCTAAGCAATAAAATATATGTATTTGTATATTAAAAAATGTAGCCCATGAGGGGGCGTGTGCCTTAAAGGGCATAAGGGCCTGAAAGGACACATCCGAATATTGTATTCTGGGCTGTAGGGAATCCTGGGTAAGAAATAACCTCCGTCCTCATTATTTTGTGGTAGATCTCCCCTCCAAACACTAGAGCGACCGCGGCGGACGTAAGGAAGTTTGGATCGGCTAATTTCAGATTGGTGAATTTTTCAACCACGACCGAATTCAAGTGACGTGCTGGAGTCCTCAGCCCAATCTCCGATAATACCTTGGCAGTCAGAGTAAAGCGAATGCTAGCGTCGTTTGACGAGCTAATCAAGAGCTCACACATATCCACATTTGCAACAGGCAACGTGGATACGTGCAGCTTTTTGATCAGCGACCGGCATACTTTACTTGTCTGGGAGCAAGGGTCGAGCAGAGCGCGGGTAAGCAATCTCTGTTGATTTATGTGCACATATACTGCGCACGTTGGTAAAACGGTGACATTGCCCGATAGTTGCGTTAAAAGGGACGCCGGTTGTTGACGGGGGTCAAGGCGAGGATTGAAGTGCAACAGAGTATGATGTTGCTCATGACAATGCGCGCACGACCCAGAACTACTGCATTTTTTGGTGGTGTGGGAGTAAGCCAGACACCGCGAACAATATTTATGCAGAAGAACTAACCGCAGGCGTCGTTCATAGTTTGCGTTGAGAAAACGTTTGCAAAAACGGAGTGGGTGTGATCGGCGGCAAACTCTGCACTTCAACATGTTAACTACTTGTCTTTGCTCCGCATGCGTTGCTCTCTGAGGAGATGATGGTATGTCCGACCGTGAGGTGGGGGTTGCTTCCAAGAGTTCTACGACTTCCATTATTTATAGCTGAAAAAGTGTGAAATAGGGTGATATTGAGAACGTCATCTACTGTGGTAAGACGACTAATTTAACAATGGGGCGCGTTATCATTCCCTTTTGTGTGCGAATGTCTGCTACCCGAGCTCTTCTATCGTTACCCTGATAGACCTTGGTAACTCTTCCCAAACGCCACTCATTAGGCGGAAGATGTTCGTGACGCACAACTACTAAGTCATCAACCGATATGTCGGTTTGAGGATACTTCCACTTATAACGTTTATGAAGCTCCTTTAAATACTCCTCCTTCCATCGAATTGAGAGTTGTTGGCTTAAGGCTTTCAACCTTTGTCACCTATTAATCAACGAGATTGGATTTGGATTTGAGCCTCAATAGGCGAAAGAAGCGGCGCAGCAATAAGGAAATGCCCAGGTGTGAGCGCTGCACAATCCGCAGAGTCATTCGAGATAGGAGAGATCGGCCTTGAATTAAGGCAAGCTTCGATGCGGCAGAGTAATGTTTGAAACTCTTCAAACGTATATTTATGGGACGAGGCGGCCCTTCTAAAATGGAACTTAAAGCTCTTAACTCCGGCCTCCCATAATCCACCCATGTGTGGCGCGCCAGCAGGAATAAAGCTCCAAGATACTTCCTGCTGATTGTACAGGTTACACACGGACTCTTTCGATGAGAGGAGGAATTTTTGAAAGTCCTTTTTTAGACTGGTTGAAGCACCCACGAAGTTCGTTCCGTTATCAGAAAAGATGTTTTTTGGGCAACTTCGCCTAGAGACAAATCGNTTCTTCTAAAATGGAATTTAAAGCTCTTAACTCCGGCCTCCCATAATCCACCCATGTGTGGCGCGCCAGCAGGAATAAAGCTCCAAGATACTTCCTGCTGATTGTACAGGTTACACACGGACTCTTTCGATGAGAGGAGGAATTTTTGAAAGTCCTTTTTTAGACTGGTTGAAGCACCCACGAAGTTCGTTCCGTTATCAGAAAAGATGTTTTTTGGGCAACTTCGCCTAGAGACAAATCGAGAGAATGCACCCAGGAAAGTTTCGGATGACAGATCGCTTGTGGCCTCCAGATGAATCGCTTTTGTAGCAAAGCATACAAAAAGGCATACGTATCCTTTGGTTACTTTACAAGATCGGCCTGTGA
>NW_016161835.1:8711-9312 GCF_001687245.7 Rhagoletis zephyria | reverse complement strand
ACATGCAGCTTCTTGATCAGCGACCGGTATACTTTACTTGTCTGGGAGCAAGGGTCGAGCAGAGCGCGGGTAAGCAATCCCTGTTGATTTATGTGCACATATACTGCGCACGTTGGTAAAACGGTGACCATGCCCGATAGTTGCGTTAAAAGGGACGCCGGTTGTTGACGGCGGCCAAGGCGAGGATTGAAGTGCAACAGCGTATGATGTTGCTCATGACAATGCGCGCACGACCCAGAACTACTACATTTTTTGGTGGTGTGGGAGTAAGCCAGACACCGCGAACAATATTTATGCAGAAGAACTAACCGCAGGCGTCGTTCATAGTTTGCGTTGAGAAAACGTTTGCAAAAACGGAGTGGGTGTGATCGGCGGCAAACTCTGCACTTCAACATGTTAACTACTTGTCTTTGCTCCGCATGCGTTGCTCTCTGAGGAGATGATGGTACGTCCGACCGTGAGGTGGGGGTTGCTTCCAAGAGTTCTACGACTTCCATTATTTATAGCTGAAAAAGTGTGAAATAGGGTGATATTGAGAACGTCATCTACTGTGGTAAGACGACTAATTTAACAATGGGGCGCGTTATCATTCCCTTTTGTG
>NW_016161835.1:2252-8686 GCF_001687245.7 Rhagoletis zephyria | reverse complement strand
GAAAATACAGAAGTTTTGAAACAAGTTTAATGTTATCTTGTACTTATATTTTTTTCTTTCATGAAACCTAGAGTACAGTGCCGTACAAAATTATTGGCTCGGAGGCTCTTTAATCAGATCACAATTTCCAATCAGATCTTTTAGAAAAATTTTTAAAATGTAGCTTTTGAGCCAATTAATAAAGTGCAAGTCTGAAGTTGCCAGCAAATTTCGTTGATTTTTAGCATTTATTTTTTTTTTTTGCTGACAGTGTCTTCCATATAAAAAGAATTATCAAACATTGTTTGTATGAAAGAAACTCTCAGTAAAAACAATACTAAAAATCACCTAAAATTTAATGGGCTACAAAACTTCATTTTAAACATTTTTATAAAAAGTCTGATTAGAATGTTGCAAATTTGTATGCAAATTTATTGAGTTTTCCCGAGTTTAGCACAAAGTTTAACAATTTTATGTTTATGTTTTTTCATATATTTAGTATGCTCTGTGCTTTTGTTGTGATAAGTTGTTTTGTTTTGTTGGCGTACGTTGTAATAATCTCATGATCTCATGTTTTTATGTTTTTGTTTTTGGCTGTCAAAATAAAATTTCCCTACATCCTTTCGCACGTCGAAATCAAAGAGAAGGGAGCGAGAGGCCCTACCTAAAGTGTCCCGGTTTGGCAACAGAGATATCTGGCAGCCCTAGATATGAGTGTTTGTGTCAGTGGTAAACAGCATACAAGACACTTGGTGACGGTTATTTTCGGTCTCTGCTATAAAGCTTCTAGGACAGATTCACTATAGAACCGGATCATTGTTGCCGCCAGGGAGTTCTTCAAATTTATTTCATTTTGCGATTAACCGCCCTATGAAATGCTGTGAATTTCAAGAACTTCTTCATGGACGTAAGACTTTCGTTAGGTTATTTAAAGCAGCAAATGGCCACCAAACCATAATCTTAGGAGATAAATGTGCCAATGAAAATCGTAGATGTGAATTGTTGGTGAAAATGTTGGACCAAAAAGTTGTAATAAACAAAAATTTATTTTGGGCGGGACGAAGTTCGCCGGGTCTGCTAGTACTTACTATTATAAACAGGCACAATAGACTAGAGGTCTCATCTCCTGGTAAACCAACTTACCCATCGATATAAAGAAGATACCAGACCTAATAGATTTCGGAATTACAAGAAACATAGACAGAAATAACATAACACCAGAAACTCTCGCTGAACTGTCATCCGATCACTCCCGTATATTAATAAAACTATATGAACAACCCCAAAACATCGATATTGAGCCTCGTCTAGCTTCAAATAACACCAGCTGGCTTAAATATAAAAAGTACATCAATAAATTAAATGCTGTACTTAACTGCGAGGGTGATATAGACTCGTTTGTTGAAGATTTTAAAGAAGCACTTACTTCAGCTGCTGGCCTGGCAGCACCAAAACAAGTCTAAGTACTACCAATGCTTGCATCAGTTACAAATGTGGAAATAGAAAAACTTGTGGCAGAAAAACGGCGCCTAAGAAGACAGTGGCAGAGCCATCGCTCACCAACCTCACAATTACTGTATTAAGCTGCCAGTAGAAAACTGAAACAAGCACTCAAACGTTCAGAGGATCGCAACTTGCAAAGGTACATTAAGAAGCTTTCCCCGAATTCTACTGAAAGATAAAGAACCAATGTGGTACCTGGGCTTGTAGTGAGCAGGAAAGACGAACTCTTCGAATCTCCGGGTTCTGATTTTATAGCTCCAAAAATGCTAATAGAGCTACCGAATGTTGCACTAGCAATTCTTTCTGAGCTTTTCAACGCTATCCTCAAATTCGGTTACATCCCGAAATCATGGAAAAGGTCGAAAATAAACATGGTAGCCAAACCTGGAAAAGGCGCAACACAGTCGTCTTAATACAGACCAATAAGCTTACTACCCTGTCTTTCCAAAGTATTCGAAAAAGTACTCCTATCAAAGATATCGCCCTTTCTCCATGAAAGCAATTTAATACCAGCACACCAATTTGGTTTCCGAGAAAAAACATGGTGTAATTGAACAAGTTAATCAAATTACAAATGAAATCATAAGGTCATTTGAGCTCAGAGCGTACTGTTCTGCAATTTTTCTCGATGTGGCACAAGCATTCGACAAAGAGTGGCACGACGGTCTTATATGGGTGAAAATTTCTCAATTCGGATTTCAGTCAAGTTGGAATTTTTGCGTGAAAATTTTTTAGAATAGAGGTTTAGAAAAGGATTCTGAGAATTTTTTTGAAAAATTTTAATTTTTAAAGTTTTTATAAGCAATTACATTTTTAAGCAATCTTTTTTTCAAAACTCATTTTCTCCTAAAGTATTTGACGAAAGTTGATGCAATTTTTTTTGAAAGCGTACTGACATTGGAGCTTTAAAAAAAAGTATTTTTATAATTTAGAAAATTTTTTTTAAATTAAAGCATTATGAATATTCAAGTTGCATTAAAAATATGTTCTCAATGAGTGTTTTCCATTTCGTTTATATTTTCGAAAACTGCATATATTGAAGAAAATATTTCCAAAAAAAAAAGCTAGATCTTTTCTGTTTATTACTTACAGCCACATTTGTCACAGCGCGCACGCATCATGAGCCATGCGCGCTCACCGCCTATGCACGCAACGTGTTCACTAGAATGCGCGTACAGGAGCAACTAATAATAGGCTCATATTTGCGACTTTTAATGTAACCTCATATAATAATAACGGCATTTATTTTAAGGAGTTTTTAGGGAGGCATATGTTAAAATAATCTGATCAAGTCGATTTTTTTGGAGTTCACACGCCACTATATGGTTCTAGAGTCATCAGTCAACCATAAGTATGTATTGTAAATTTTATGTCTAAAATTTTTTTTGTGATTGTTCAAGTGTCCAACGTCGCACAGTGGTACAGCCCAATATATTTTTTGGAAAAATAGAAGGAGTCGGCGTGTGCCCTCAATTTTCCGTGTGCAACATTTATGAAGACAAATCAAGAAAAAAACGAAAAATTGGCGAGATTGTTTTTTTTTTAAAGCTTACCTCCCATTTAAACCTAACCTCAAAAACGTCTTTAAAATGTAATAAAAAGTGCACCGATGCATATATAACTCCGAAATTTTGCCCTTATGTTTGTAATAATCAGGGAACGTATTTTATCAAAATCGCTTTTTTTCTGCTAAAGAGATAGAATATATTGATTAAGAATGTCCACGATTTATATTTCCCTGATTCCACACATATACAAATCTGATGTTACCTTTTTTTGCCTTTTTTAAGATATTTGCCTTTACTAACTTTAATTATAAAAGCGCAAGGAAAAACTCCTTATTCTTTATAATATGAAAGTTTTAAATGTTCCATATATAAATTGGGCGCCACTTGTATCAACCCACGTCGAGCGCACGTCTAGTACATTCGACGATTTTCTTCGCGAAAATTTGCCAGAAAACTTCAAAATGCATCTTGTGGTTCAATGTTACTACAACTATAGATATTAAAATTTTGCGAGCTAAAAACTCGAAAGGCGAAAATAGTCAAAGATTCAAAGTACAAATTTTTGATATAATGAAGCTAGTTCATAGTTTTTCTCTCTTTACTTGTAAAATAAACATTTGTAAAATAAACGTTTTTTATATTTTTTTCGGTTTTTGTCTTTTTTTTAGTGCCTGCCTTTTTTGCGATTTCTAGTGCCTTTTCCTGCCTATTTCGTTATTATATTTTTCCTTTTTTATAGATTTTTGGGTACTAAAAATCCGTTCCCTGGTAATAATGTTGTGTGTAGACACCAAAAAAAATGGAATTATTGGGATTATTTTAATTTGCCAGGTCTAAGCCACACTGATAGGCCCAATCAGTTCGTTGACGGTGGGCTTCAGTCTTTCACACCATACCAGAGAACTTAGATAGATAGAGAAGGTGCAAATTGAAAGTGGAAATTCGCGGACGAAAAATTAACAGCTTTAAAAAAGTTAACCACGGAATGTAGAAACGCTTGTTAACAGACAGAAATTCTGTTGAATTTAATGTTGATAACCAGGGAACGGATTTTACGGAAATTGCCTTTTTTTCTGCTAAAGAGATAGAGTATATTCGATTAAGAATGTCCACGATTTAGCTTTCCCTGATTCCATATATACACATTTGATGTTGCCTTTTTTAAGATATTTGCCTTTTTTTGCCTTTTTTTGCCTTTTCTACCTTTAAAAAAGTGATTATAGCATTTACAATTTTTTTTAAGATTAAAAAATATACACATGCCCCTGCGGCTTATAGAAGCGCAGGGACCTCTTGCCAAATTGGTGTAGGAAAAATTCAAAGCCGTTTTCTCAGCTAACGTAGGCTTGGAGACAATAAGGGGTGTGGATAAATTTGTAAAGGGCGAGGAAAACGCCCTTATTCCTGATAATATGAACGTTTCAAACGTTCCATATTTAAATTGGGCTCTACTTGTATCAACTTACGTCGAGCACACATTTAGTACATTCAACGCTTTTCTTCGCGAAAATCGAAAGAAAATGCTGCCAGAAAACTTCAAAATGCATCTTGTGCAATGTTACTACAACTATACAGATTAAAGTTTTATGAGTTAGAAACTCGAAAGGATAAAATAGTCAAAGATTCAAAGAACAATTTTTTCATATAATGAAACTAGTTCATAGTTTTTCTCTTTTTACTTGTAATATAAACATTTCTAAAATAAATGTATTTTTTGATTGTTCTTCGTATTTTCTGTCTTTTTTTAGTGCCTTATTTTGCTTTTTTTTGCAATACCTGCCTTTTTCGTTATTTTATTTTGCCTTTTTTATAGGTTTTTAGGTCCTAAAAATCCGTTCCCTGTTGATAACATAATAACATATTGAGCAACATAAAATCTGCTCTTCTTTGTGTTGCGAGCAAATAAACGAAAATATGGCAAATCTAATTTTAATTAATTTGTAATTTTTGTTAAATTTTTTAACGTGTTCTCTTTTTGTGAAAATGCAAATACAATTTAATAAAATTATAGTTTTGCACAAATTATAGGTTGTACATGTATGTACACTGGCAATCAAAAGTGAGTGCATGGTGTTTTTTGTTTAATATTTGCAATGTTTTTCAAGTTAAAATATTTTTGGAACGAAAAAACGCTTTGAAGTATAGAAATTTTCAATATTAAAAAATAAACAAAATAATTTTTTTTTGCATTTATACAAATGGTGTTCAAGGCACATTGACCCACCTGTACAAAAATCGTGGCGCGTCATGGACAAAAATTTTACAATTTCGGACCGAAAAATGTGCAAACGACTAGGTTTCCACGTGACATTTGTGAACTTCCGATAAAACCACATATGTTTGTGATTTTAGGAGTTTTGATTTTATTAAAAAAAAATAATGTATTTTCCTGCAGAAAACGTTCACTTTATTTAATGTTAATTAAAATTACACCTTAAAAATACTAGTTAATGATTGAAATATTGGTATGGAACAGAGAAATAGATTGTTTTGCCAAAAATTACCAAAATTCGAGATAACTTATTTTACTGGATTTTGCCACTTTTCACTTGGCTCGCCGAGATTTCTTAAATTTTAGATTGTAGAATTTTTGTGTCGGACTGAAAAAGTTGCGCTTGAGGGTGATGAATTTGTTATGCTGCGGTTGTTATGAATGAGTTTATGTGGCCTTGAGAAATACGTGCATGCGTTTATGAATGAAATAGTTATTGTTGTATTTGAATATGTGCGTAATTATGTATATACATATGTATGCTGAGTGCATATGTACATATGTATGCATGCGCGTAGTATTTGGCAGAAATATGCACATACGTATGTATGTACATACTTATGTATATATGCATGTATGTATGTATGTATTTATGTTATCAATTAATGGAGTATGTATTTACATACATATGCGTGGGAAATGCATTTTCATTTGACTGCAAAACTATTGGGGCATATTCGTAGACGAAATAAAGACGACTCTGAAGTTAAAGTTTGTCAACCCCAAATAAGAAGAAAGTTATTATATGTATATAATAGTATGTGCATGTGTAAGAACGTTATCAATAACTGATTTTCGAAGTTGTTTATGTATGTATGTACACATATGTATGTAGGAACGTTATCAATGCATAAATGATTTGGAGTATGTGCATTTTTACATATGTAGTGCATATGTAAGTACATACATACATCCGTATGCGCATGCGTGAGAAATAAAGTCTACTCTAAACTTAGTTGCAGCTTTTTACAGATATTCTATTGAAAATTAAGTCAAAAATCTGTAACTAACTTTAGTGTCGACTTTATTTTGACTATGAATATGCCCCAATAATAAGAGTATTGCAGTGGAAAATCATCATGCAACACATTTGCTCAAAATAAATGTTCATAAAACTCAAAAATAACTTTTCAAGAAAACCACTTTGAATTTACCAAGTGCATTGCATTTGT
>NW_016161835.1:323-1133 GCF_001687245.7 Rhagoletis zephyria | reverse complement strand
AATTTTTGTTTAAATTTGCGCATATTAAGATAGGTAACCAGTTTCCTCTCTTAATGAATGCAAATTTAAACACTGCTTGCTTACTTTTACTTATCATATGTGTGGCGTAGAACAAATTTCAAATTTGTTTTTTGAGTTTTAAACATTTATTGTTCACATTTTTACAGTTTACACATAAAATGTTTAAAATTTCCTCTAAAAAATTTACGTTTAAATTTACGCATATAAAGAGAGGTAACCAGTTTCCTCTCCTAGTGTGTGCAAAATTAAACACTGTCTGTTTACTTTTACATATCAAATTTGTCACGTAGCGCACACAAGGGATGGGTTTTGGGGGTAAATTTATTATGATATAAGAAATTTTGATAGAAAAAATTTTCTTTTCCATTTCTTGTGCGTCATTTTGTAAGAATTTTTATTTCTTCTTGAGAGCTCTTTAAAGTTTAACTGCGAATGAAAGCATTGTCCTAAAAATATGCAATGCATACTCACTTACTGTTGGTTTTTACACTTTACAGGCTAAAAAAGTTTACCACTGATATGTACTTAATAAGCATTCGAAGATTTAATTTGCTAACTTCGAATTCGTTCCACCAAAATGAGCTACATGATAAAAATACAAGTTCAGTTAAATTTTCGTTATTCGAAGTATTAAAAAATGAGTAACCAGAAATCGACGAAAATGAATAAAAAAGTGTAAAAATTTAGCGAAATTATTTAATTTATTTATATTAGAATTCTTTTGTAAAATTTTGTATTACTTTTGAAAGTTGAGTGCATCTTTAACCGTTAATTTTTTCATGATTTAAT
>NW_016161835.1:0-171 GCF_001687245.7 Rhagoletis zephyria | reverse complement strand
ATTTCATACTGTAAATAAAACTTTCATAAATGTATTTTAAAGAGCGAATTTTCAGTATTTGCTGATGATATATATTTAGAAGTATAAACCCTTTCCCAAAATATATTCCTGCGTGCGCCCCTGGACTTAGTATTTATTATTTGTAAAAAATATATTTTTACTTTCAAAATG
>NW_016161834.1:7979-48065 GCF_001687245.7 Rhagoletis zephyria | reverse complement strand
CGCATAATTACGCATTTTTACGATCATCTTACTTAAGTAGATTGCCATGCGCGCACTCCTCACTCCTCCCACCCTGCGTTCCACCTCAACTCTCGAAAATAATTTGCACAAATGCAACAACTGCATATTTAAATTGCTTTACTTTGGCATTATGTATTTGCATGAGACGTTGTTGTTGTTGTGCCCGCTGCTTTAATGTTATTTTAAGCTGCAGCTGTAATTGCCACCGCCGCACTTTGGCGTCTGCAAGTGTTGCCGTCGCAGCGCTTTTAATGCGTTCATCATCCTGCTGTCATAAAATACCAAATGTTTAATTTAAATTTAATAACAATTTTATTAGCATTCGTTGACTTTTTCTATTTATAACGGCTAAGTAAGCAGAATTGCAATACAACTACTTAAGCGGTTTTAAATATATTAAAATATGTTTTTTTTTTCGCGAGCGTTTCTCTTAATGACTAGTTAGGTGGTGTTTTGTGTTGGCGAAACCAATCGAAAATGCGCTTAGTGGGGTTATGTTGGCGAAAGCAATCGAAAATGCGCTTAGTGGGGGGAAAGTAGGGCTATTCGGGCCGGGCTGAAGCTTGGGAGAAGAGTAAAATTGCCTAAGAAGGTCGTATAAGTACATATATGTATATGACAATTGTTAACTAGAATGCTATGATTCGTATTATTTTAATTTTCAGCGGCTTAAGATTCGTTTGGTTCCGAGCCATTTAGGTTTAATATTAAATAGCCATCGGTTGGTTATTAGTTTTGAAGCGCAATGGTATTAATTAAGAATATTCCTAAAAGTTGAGATAATTTATAATTCCATTAAAAAATAAGTATCAGTAAAAACAGATTGTAGAAAAGAAAATTTCACTGACATGAAGACGAGTTATCAGGAATATAAGCCAACTTCTACTGCAAGAATTTCGATTCTGTAAGGAATACAAAAAAAAACATCGGACTTTTAATCTTCATACAGTCTGACTGTCGGGAATCTAATTGCAAGAGATCTCTCTTTATACCTTTTTAATTTGACGCAAAAAGCACAGAAAAGACTTCCTTTCTCATGCGACAAGCAGAAGCTCATAAGGACAGTATAGCATTTACTGATGCACCGGAAATGTCTACTTAATGTACTTTCGAAGAATATTCCTTTTTCGTGTGTTTCTGTAATTTCACAGTATAGGGTAACAGGGCACTGGGACCTACTGTCGAATATCCAAGACCCATGCGACACCATTACGAAAACTTTAAGGACCGTAGGTTAGCTAAGAGTAGACAGATAGACCATAAAGGCTCATAGCGTTGGAAGTAAAACCTTGATTAGATACCAAGCTAGTCCCTGGTACCAAAGACCGTATTGAAAAGCATACGAGTTTTTTTTCGGCGAACTGAAAGTTGAAGTTTTAGTGGCCTATTATGGCAGCTGCCTCTAGATTCGCCAGAAAAACTCTTACCAAAAGACATAGACGCTCACAGAGGATGTGTTCCAGAGACTCCCTAATGGTTTCGCATGCCCAGGATCATGTTATCATGAGTAAGATCTTACTTATTGAAAAAGCATGTGATTCCAATAGTGTCTAAGATCCATTGGAGCTAAATCTTGCTCGGAGTTCGAAAAATTATTTATTCGTCTCTCACACGGAGACTTAGTTGAATAACTTTCAGCCAGTCAGCCAGATATAAGAAATTCTAAACGACAAAGCGCTTAACCCATTACCGGCCAGGTCGAAGCTCAAAATACATACTTAATTGAAAAAAAAAATCCAACTTATTCACTTAACTTGCCGATCTCTAAATAATTAGCATCACTTCCATCCACATTACTTAAAGCATTTTCAGAAATTGTCAAAAACGCGAAATAAGACTCAATCATTTTAGCTTTGTTTCGTTTATTGTCCAACGAGTTTTCCCGCACAAAATTGTCATTTGAAGTAATTAACAAGCTTATTAAAAGTTTTAATTAGTTGAAGGCGGATTTCATCAGCGCGAGTGAGCGTGTTTCAGCTAAGCAGTGCCGCGGCGCGCTACACAGATGTCAACTCACTGCGCTAATGCATGCCACCACAAACAAGCTGACGCGCTGATGAGTAGATGACGATCGTGAGCGCGCGCACACATACCCGAGCAAACTCTCTCAGCGCGCAATCCCAACGCCGTTATGGTGTGATGCCAAGCGATTCCCGGATAATGATCTATTAGATATATTCATACTTGGATGGCGGCATCGTTCATCATTATTGCCGCTTGCCGCTCGCCGCTAACCGCTTAACGTTTTTGATGCGATGATGCTGTTGTCAGCGGCTTGCTTTGCCTTCATTAAGCAAATGCGATCGCGCTCGACCCCTCACACATGCACGTCTATGTAAAACAATTCTAATTTCAATTCCGATTCCGTTTCTTATTCTAATTTTCAAGTTAATTAGAATTTCAATTCATTTTCGCCGCTGTTAATTGTCAGCGTGTTTAACGCTTAATGATTTCGTAATGATAAATTGCTGTCACACCAACGCTCTCGCTCGCTATCAGCAGCGCGCAGTATTTGCTCGAGTTTTTTTTTTACTTGCATGTTCAAAAATATTTAATGAAAATAAAATTAAAATTTAGCGCAAAACGCGATCACTTTCAGTGTGCACACCCACACATTACCATAAGCTAGCTGCAGGCATAGATGGCACGCATGAGCTGCGACGGTGGCAGTGGCAGCGGCAGCAACGACGACGACACATTAATGCGCATTGTTTCAATTACACACAGCAACAACAACAACAATAACTAAAGCAGCGGCTAACATAAAAATGTCACAAATATGCGCGTCCATCACTCGAGAGGAGAACGTGACTGTATTTACAGTCGGTTGCATGTGTGTCTGTATGTATGTATGTATGTGCGAATGCGTTTGCGTGCGCACTTTATACGTATGCTCTGTTATTTGTTTGCGTTCAGTTAAATGGATCGAATGCCTACACAGCTCGTTTGGCATCTACGACTCCACAGGGACTTGTCAGTCAACGCGTCGAATGTCACTGCTGTCCACCTCCAGCTGCTGCAGCCATGCAGTGGATGCTCGTCCGTGAGTTGTTGGTCGCTATGACCGCCTTGTTACAGAGTTTTTCAGGCGAAGTACTGAAACCACTTCGCTTTGATGTTTATTTATTTCTGGTATTTTGATCTTAATTTACTTCAACTTCGTGATTGTTTTTGGGTCGCAGAGTGTTGGGTACTGAGGTGAGGAACAGAAAAAAAGGCGAAAATTTTTAAAATTTGTTGAAATTAATAAAAAATACTAATCTTTAAAACAACAATGTATTTAGGATAAGTAAGGTCGGAAACGACTGACGTGCTTTGTTAAACTCAGCTAAAAATTAAGAAGGAGAAGAAGGTCAGAAACTTTCCAGAGTGGCCAGAAGCCCTTTCTTTGATAGTTCGTTGTTGGTTTTCTTTAGAGAATTCATAGTTTTTGTTGACACAAGAAGAGGAATAGGGGTCGTCGTCGCGGGCAGAAATCCGTGATGCCTTGGGTAAGCTTTAATACATCGCTTGTGTGGCCGCCTGATAGAATACTCCGTTCACGGGTGGGTTATTAAGGTGACCCCAGTCTGGCCGAGCTTCGCAAGGTTCGCGTAATGCCTTGATCCCGCCTTTCCTACCTTTAAACTACGATTTAAAAAGGTTTCCATATCACTAAGCTATTAACGAGACTTAGCCCATCACACTCATTTGGAATCTCAGCTGAGCACCATTATGACATCGCACAGAATGTTTTATAGTGGGTGGCAATTTCAAAATGGGTGAGTATCGCGGGCCCGCATGAATCCAAAATCTCTTTACAATCAGTGCAGCCGTTTAGGTGGAGTTCACTCACAAATACACGTACAGAAAAATCATATACAGGGTGTCCCAGAAGTAACCTGCCAAACTTTAGGGGAAGGTAGGTGGGGGGGTGAGCTCTCTGATAAACAAAAAAATTTCAGGTAAAAGTGTTACCGTTTAGAAATATTTACATTTTTTGTAATTAAAAATAAATCGTGTCTTTTCATGTATTTTCTTTAACTGCATCTACAAACCAGGCTATACTTAGTAATTTTTTTATGTAAAATACTTCCAGATAGTTGCTTCTCCATACTCAAATGCAATGTAGTTAAAATATATTAAGGAACCATCATAAAATTAGGACTATTTTGGGATTTTTAATTTTTTGATATTTTCTTCCCCAACTTTGACTATCTCTGGTGAAAAAAAACTGTACTGAGCTATAACTTTACATTACATAAAAAAATTTCTCATTTAATAAAGATTCAAGAAAGGTACCACTCTTACTGTTTCGAATAGAAAAAAAAGTTATAGCCGCTTTTGTAGGCAAAGGACTGAGACACGCTAGAATGTATTTAATAGATTTAAATTTAAGTTGCTCTTGTTACCGACCAATGACGTGTTAAATAGTACAAAGGTACATTATTACCTGCTCATGACATTATTTTATGTTACTTTTTGATATTTTGCTATATAAATCAAGAGGAGCAGCCTTTCTGAAAACCCGAATTTTGAAGTATATGCCACGAGCAGATATCTATGGAAAGACTTCTTCGACCATAAGCCCAATGGCTGTGGAATATATTGGAGGTTCTAGAACAAAAAGTAGGGCCACGCGACTAAGCCAGAAACAAGGAATGAATTTTTGTAGGACTGGAATTTGGAGTGCAAACGAACGAGTTCTTTGGAGAACGTCCCTAAGTTTATCGTAACTAGCATAAGGTTGCTGAGAAAGATGAAAATTTCTTAGGATCCAAGAATTTCTATTCGAGTTTACAAAGTTGGACAACCATAGAGATCACTCAATACTTCTAGGGAAAAATGGCAAATAAATTTTAACACATCCGACCAGCTCTGAAAGAATAACTTAATAAAAAAATGCGCGTACTTTACCATTCAAAAGAATGCACACAACTTGTAGACCGGTTAATTTACGCGAAAGCACTCCCAAACAAGAAAAACAAAACCATAAACGTAAACTCCCACACAACAACAAAATTAATGCTCATTAAATTTTGTGTGCTATTTAGTTTTTATTTTTAATTAGCAATTAAACAATTTAAGCATTATTTTTATTGCTGTGGTTGTAACCTATTTAAGTGTCAACGCGTGTAGGCATTTATGTGTCTACACTAGGGTGGTCCAAAAAATGCATGTGAAAAAGTAACGTTGGAATGTTTGTGCTTTCATCCTCTACGATTGTTCTATATCGAAAAAATATACCTTTATTTGTTTATTTTGAAATAAAAAAATATTTGGAGGTCGCCCAAAGCGTTCAAAGTTTTCCATGTATTTTATATGGGGAAAAACAACTTTACTTATTTTGGACAACCCTAATTTACACACAACCGTGTCTACTTTTGTACAAAGACATGCGTGAGGCATTAAATTGCATGATCATTCTTTAAATTAACCAACGCAAGCTATAATAAGTGTGGAATACGAAGTGCAAAAGAAGAGGAAAAAAAAACTTGTTGGCAATTAAAATTCCACGCATTGCTCGCTACCGATAATTTACTCATTTAACTTAGTCTTGCTGCTATTTCGCTTCTGCACCCACGCCGTCTTACTACATAGATAATTTTGCGACGCGATACGATATATCACAGCAACATCAAGCGATTATCAGTTGATCACATCGCAACTTCAACTATCAATTTGGTGACTTCCTTTAACTAGCGCCTCGCACTTTATTTGAAAGCCTTTTTTAAGTCACATTTTTCACATGTCACTTCGTCACGATCCGCCACTATGACGCAGATTTTCTATCGCAGTCGTTATGCGGGTACCTTAATTACCCCGGTACTTGGTTTGTTATGTGTAGATACATACATATGTACATATGTATGTTCTATTGCCTAAGTGAAATAAATGACATTCGTTAGCTTCTTGAAAGTTAGTTAAAAAAAAAGTGGAATAAATTATTTTTATAAAACTATTTATTAGAATGATTGATGTCATCAATTACAGCACTCATTATGGTCGTCTATAAAATGGCATTTCAGTTTACTAACTCTCATCATTGACTACTGATTTGATGTATTAATTTCTGTGTTAGTTTGTGCATAACTCATACGAATTGATTACGTTTCTTTGTAGAGGAAATTTTTTTTCGAACAAATGATTGCTCAATAAATAAATCATTTCTAATAAAATGTTGAGCACTGTGCAGTGACTGAGCCGGATATTAGATTACGATAAGCTAATTTAAGGTTTTAAGTAGATTTTCTGGTTTTAATAAAAGCCCGTAAATGCTTATTTATTTATGCAGATGAGACCCAACGATTTATTAAAGTGGATGGAAAGCTATTTTACTCCACCTGGTACTAAAAAATTTTCACAGATCGTTCGAAGGTCAATGGCATAGGAAAGGTGTTCACACGAATCCCTATGCTAAAGAAACTGCTAAGTTCATCTATATTCTAGAAAATGAAAGATCGATAAAACGGACGACCTGTCAGATCTCTAGGAAAACGTGACCTAAGTGGGATCTCAAGAAACTCGAAGTTTGTATGCCTAAGAATGAGAGAATCCACAACCATCGGAGCTCTAACTAGAAATTGGCTTGAAATAACTTTTCGCAGAAGCAGTAGAAGCTGCAAAAATTATAAGGAGGAGGCAGAGGCACCTTGAGTCGCCTTTCAATGGCGATCTTGGTTGAGTGACGGATACAAATTTTAAATGCGTGACGAGATTCCTCACAGTCTCTAAATGGCTTCGCAAGGTGAAGTGACACCTATTCCATCGTAGTATCACAACGGGCCCCCACTTTAGACTAAATGTACAACCGATTGCCAGTCGCACCTACCTACGAACGAATGAAGTATTTGTGTGCCGCTTTATTCGATGACGTTTTGACAAACATCAGAACTTTTGGAGTTTTCGAGCTAATAACGGAACCAAGGGATATATACAGTCTCTTTTGAATCCAGTTTTAGAGTTTTAGTCGAATTATAATATCCCAACCGGACCTAATGTTAGTCATATAATCTAGGGTCCGGACCATTCCATTTTAAGCCGCTGATGACGAACTATCGGTTTCTAATCCCAACAGGCACTTGAAAGTTCCTTTCTTGTCGTTCATCTGGGAATTGATACCATATCTGAAGCTTCTTTGGGCTTAGATCACGAGCTTTTCACAGATTCATACTGGAAGTGGCTCGATTTTGGCTTTTTTGAGCAACTATTCACAGTAAACTCATATGTATCTTTACGTAGCGCAGGATTCAAAACTATTTTTGGTCACCTCGCCATATAAAATATGCCGGTTAAAATTCTCGAAGTAAAACTGAAATTTCAGACCTGCATTGAGGCTAAGAG
Organism: Rhagoletis zephyria; assembly: GCF_001687245.7. Classification (NCBI taxonomy): domain Eukaryota; kingdom Metazoa; phylum Arthropoda; class Insecta; order Diptera; family Tephritidae; genus Rhagoletis; species Rhagoletis zephyria. The sequence continues at coordinate 40,721 of NW_016161834.1, read as the reverse complement.
TTTTTTTTTTCAAAATATTGTAGATGTCCTTTGTTTGAATATAAGTCGAAAACAATTTCAAAGGCCATGACATACCTACTAGGGATTCTTTTGAAAAAATTAAGTTAGACAAACAAATCCTTAACTTAATCCTTCAGTGGCTTTTCTTACGACTTTACATTTAATTTTTCTTTTGTAATTTTTGTTTTCTTTTAAGTGCGGCGAGGTCGAGGGTCTAAACAAATATTATATTCTTCCAAATAATTAAGTGTTTATTATGTAAGACCACTGGCGGCAGAAATAATAAAAACGCCATATTTTGATTCGGCTTTTTTATAAATGTCTAGCTCATTATAAAATAAACTGCATACAAATGCGCATTTCCAACTCAAATTTTAAAATTTTTAATAAAAATTGTAAACTTTTTAGGTATGCAGCTTTAAAGCCCATCAAACTTTAGTTTCATCAGTCTAAATATTACCGTAAAATTTTTATTTTTTTTTTTTTTTTACTAATTTGCTACCATTTAACGAATAAATGCGATTTATTTATATATGGAAGAACACCGCAACACCTTCGACAAAAAATATAAGAAATCAACAGTAGTTTTAGGCACTTGAAACCTAATATTTTTTTGGGCTAAAATTTTGGATAAAATTTTTTCGAATAATTATAGTTTTTATACAAAGTTGAGTTAGAACTTATACAAAAAAAAATACTTGACATTAAATAAACAGAAAATATTGCCAAAACTGCTTAAAATAATGCGTTTCTATTATTTCTGCCCCAAATTTAGGTACATCTAATTTTTTTTTTTGCTCATTAAAAACTATTATTATTATTTTTTTTTTTGTAAATTGTATATCATTTGTTTTCATGCTTAGATACTCATAGAATAAAATTATTTTAATGCGAAAAAATTGCACACAAAGTAAACATTAATTTAAAATTATTATTTATTGGCCTCCGACGGCAAATCGCGGCAGCTGTCTCATTCAAATACTTGACAGCGACAATGGCAAATGAAAACAGCATAAAGTGTACAAAGCAAATACACGGACAGACTGTAGATATACATACTTAATTTAAAATTGTACAAGTAACGGGCAAATTAGAATAAAATATATAAATAACAAGAATCAAAATTATACTAGCAGCGGGCTTAGTAGGTATGAACACAAACAAAAACCAACAATGACAATTTTATTACTTGTAGCTGACTTAATGCACATTTATTTTCATGCACATGTACATATGTACATATGTATGTATGTACGTGTTTGCATTTTTATTTGAATTATGTGCTTATTATTATAATTCGCATTGTGCGCTTGATTACTTTTTCTACAAAATAGTTGACATAAAAATATAAAAGTATTTCTATGAATTAGTTTTCTGCCTACTTTGGAGGCAAGCAAGCGCAGGCACCCCAGCATGTCAGAGGCACGCACACAAACACACACAATAAGACCCCTCAAGCAGCGTACTGCACTTGCACTGTTGTTGGCAAACTTTACAGCATTGGCATTGTTTGACTTTGGAAATGAAAATCAAATCGACCGGCACAAGCTGGACAACGGGCAGTCGAACGGTTGAACGAGGAGTCGAACGGCCTAACACTGCACAACTGGGCGATGCATTGGCGATTCGTGCGGGACAGCCGGGTAGCTGCTGTGCTGCGCATTTGGTTCGTGCCTACACCCCCAAATGCCGCCGCCGCCGTCGCCACAAGCAAGGCATGAGCACGGCGCTCTGCTTGCATTGATGCAAATGTGCAAATTTCTGCCAGCTTACAGGTGTGTATTTGCAAGCGTCCCCTTCTCCTTATCACTGCGCTGCCAACGCCTATCCATTTCATTCATTCATTTGCTTATTTGAGTCGATTTAGCGTCAGTGTGGCTGCTGCTAAACTTTGCATACATATATATGTACATAGTATATACTGACTTTTAAACGTGCATATATCCATCTATGTACATATGTATACATTTATAGGATGCTATTAAAATTGTTGCTGCTTTTGTTGTCGCTTTAATTTTTGCCTCCCCAATGCTAATGATGCCCCAACACCAAAATGAATTGTGCCATGGGGTTAAGTGCTGACAATTGGCATTTTTTCGAGGTAATAATGCACCTAAAAAGTAGACTTACAGTGACTCAAACAAAGGGTGCACATGTTGATTTTTTTTTAATGCTCACAATGTTTTTTTAAGGTAAGGTATTTTTGTATTTTTTATAAAAAGGTGATTCACGCTTTAGCAAAAACCATACGCATTAAAGTTTCAAAATTTAGAAAAATCAGAATTTTTATAAACTTAGAGAATAAGAAGTCTTCGACTAATCAGTAAAGACGGAAGATAATTTATACAAAATTGATGTTTGCAATAATTCTTTAGCAAAAAATACGTTTATGATGAAATTTTATAAAATGGGCGTGGCACGGTTCACTTATGACCAAAGCGAATTTATGCAAGGTGGTGTTACTGGCGAATTTAGATTTTCGCCACGGTACTTCTTAATGTCAAAATAGTGTGTNTTGCTGCTTTTGTTGTCGCTTTAATTTTTGCCTCCCCAATGCTAATGATGCCCCAACACCAAAATGAATTGTGCCATGGGGTTAAGTGCTGACAATTGGCATTTTTTCGAGGTAATAATGCACCTAAAAAGTAGACTTACAGTGACTCAAACAAAGGGTGCACATGTTGATTTTTTTTTAATGCTCACAATGTTTTTTTAAGGTAAGGTATTTTTGTATTTTTTATAAAAAGGTGATTCACGCTTTAGCAAAAACCATACGCATTAAAGTTTCAAAATTTAGAAAAATCAGAATTTTTATAAACTTAGAGAATAAGAAGTCTTCGACTAATCAGTAAAGACGGAAGATAATTTATACAAAATTGATGTTTGCAATAATTCTTTAGCAAAAAATACGTTTATGATGAAATTTTATAAAATGGGCGTGGCACGGTTCACTTATGACCAAAGCGAATTTATGCAAGGTGGTGTTACTGGCGAATTTAGATTTTCGCCACGGTACTTCTTAATGTCAAAATAGTGTGTTTGTTGTAATATGAATTCGCCTTGTTTACAACAAACACATCATTTTGACATTAATAAGTACCGCGGCGAAAATCTAAATTTGCCAGTAACACCACCTTGTATAAATTCGCCTTGCTTATGACCACATATGTTTATCTCGGTAACCGTTCGATCAATTTATACCAAACTCGGTACGATTATTGCGCTTGCCACATAATAGCACAACGTTAAAAATTATTAAAATTTGACTAAAATTACGCCCACTTTTTATATAACGGTAAATTTCGTAATTGCTTGAAACTTCGACATTTCGAATTTTAAGGACGCTAATTTACTCAAAATTGATACTAACAACAATGCCTTGAAAAGAAGTAAGATTATTGTAGAATTTTGGAAATGGGCGTGATATCGCCCACATATAAGTTTATAAGTTTACCTCATTAAGTCTAACTGAAGTATAAATTGTTAGAATCAGGGGTAAAACCACTCTGCTTACCATGTAACGGTAGTTTTCAGAAAGGTGAAAAATTAGATTTAATATTGCGCCGGATATTTAATGCTCGGCTCATCCCGAACTTAGGCTTATTAATTGTTTCCATAACGAATCTCTTATGGGACATTATAAGCCATAAAACTGCAAACCCAAAGGTTTTCTTAAAATTTATATAAAAAAGTTTAAAATTTTTATCGAAATTTGTTATTTTTTATTCTAGTATAAGATTGGAAAGTTTGATTGAGATGGTTTTGGACAATATGGATGCATGCACAATATTTTAATAGAAAAATAAGAAATAAAGTTTAACTTAAAAAACATTGGGAATATCTAAGGAAAAATTAGCATGTGATCAATTCTTTAAGTCACTGTACATACATGCATGCAGATAGGTATACTTTAGAATGAGTATAGTGGAAGTTCCCTGTGAGGAAAATCTGATCTCAAATATGAAGTATGGTATTATTTTATATAGGAAATTACTGTTTATTCAACAAGAGTTAAATACAAATTAAATGAATTATAAAAGATATGAAAAGTTTATGAATTTCAATGTGGTTTCGCTTCGCGAGTTCGTTGTCAACTAACTGCTCGCGTATTAACTTCGCTTCGTCTCTCATGTATTGTGTCGGTTGCAAGTAAGCGAACAGAATTAGCAAACGATTGGTGGAGGAATGGGGTTGCTTACAATCGGCCATTCTGATCAATGGGATCAACCTCGTTCCCGCCACCAGGTTCAGATTTGGACTTGTGGTCACCGTCGGGTGGCAACACGTACCATTGTCTTAATTTGTCGGTAGAGTAGATAGATGTATAATGAATGCTTTTGCAAACACTTCGATTGTGATAGGTCTCCGATGACATACCGGTCTTCATCAAGAACTTTTGTAACGGGCCTTTATAGCGACGCTCGAGTTTTCGTGAGCAAGCAGCAAGTCTCCTTCTTCAAAAGAAGTGTTCTTAACTGCTCGATGGATCGTGAACTTGGTGAACGCGTCGACTTCGACTAGTATGTAGATATTCGTTGCGTTTAGCAGTCTTGGGGAACGGGCCGAGGTGGTCTATGTGCACTGTCTTAAATGGAGTTGGGTCAACGTCGTCAAAATGGTATTGAGCTTCCTTCTTTCCCCCTTTGCGCTTGTAGTACGCACATTCTACGCAGGATTTTATATAGGTTTTGACGAAGTTCCGCATCCTAAGAAACCAAAGATGATCCAAAGTCGTTGTAGCGTTTTCTCGACACCCATATGTCCAGCGCGGTCATAAGCGTCTTAAGTTAATTGATGTCTTAGGGGTTTTGGGAACGACCCATAACGATTTGTTGTCACTCGCCAAAATAGTCTGTTGTCCTTAAGAACGTAGTCTCCATCAGCTGATTGCAAGATTTTTCGACTGGGTATGTACGTCACGGCAACCCCCTTTAGCAGCATGATTTACCTTTGATTAGTGGTGATCCCTGTTGGTATTATAGCTGCTGCTGCTGCTGCTGCTGCTTTCGCTGTTGCGGTTGCTAGCGCGATCATTTGGATTAAAATGTTTCATAATCTCAGTCAGCAGGCTAGCCAGTCAAATTATCTCCACCGACCCACCACCACCCAACACAACAACATGCCCGCGCGTCGGAAATCCCTGCGGCGTGTAAAATCATGCGTCTTCGGCGCTGTTGCTGTTATTGTTGCTTTGCCTGTCATTTCGCTTGCAGTGATCTGTTGCTGTTGCCGACGCTGTTGCTGACGTTGTTGCTCTGATCATTTGTTGCCCGTGTTTGCTGTTCTATTATTGTCATTAATGTTGTTCTTTTTGTTGTAGCTAATGATGTTTGTGCGATTATCGCTTTCGTTCGCATTGTTGTCAGCTGTATGCAAAGTTTCAATTTCTAGCAGGCATTTGTTATTGATGCTGTTGTTGACTGTCATTATTGTTGTCGCTTTTTTCATCTAGATGTGGATACTTTTTATGCACATTTCTGTACTTTTTTTGCAGTTTTGATTGTTAAATGTGTTGCATTATATTTCATATTATTTATTTTTATTTATTTTTTGTTTTGCCTCTGAATGCACTTGTGTGGCAATGATGTAAGCTTTATGAGGTTGCCCTCGGCAGTGCAGTCAATTGGCTGGAGATCATTAAAATTATGTGAATTTGTTTGCTTAGTTACTAAAACATGTGATATCCATATGAATTGATTTGATTAATTACTCGCGATATCAAATATGTAGAAAAAAAACGACCGGTCATTAAAAATTAATTTACGATTTTCTATTAATTCCACAATCCGTAAACAAGACCTTTAACTAAATTAGTGAGCTCTGAACGTCAGCTGCAGTTAATTTTGTGTAATCTAGTTATTTCTACTATTTCTGGAACTTTGAACTGGAAGAATTAAAATCTCGATTAGCTTCAATTTGCGTACAGTTCACTAATTTGTATTCATATTAGATATGTAAATATGTATGTATGTATGTAAAGTTGATAGCAGAATGTAATTTTTAAACTTAAATTTCATGCGAACTTTAGAAGTTAACCAGTCAATGATAAAAGGAATATTGGACACACGATTTCTTCGCTGTCTAAAATACCATAGAGCTTATATCAACACCTGAAGATAGAACTATCTCGGCAGCCAATTCGAAAACGCCTTATCTCAGAAAACTTTTCAAGAATGCCCTATTTCAGAATTTGGTTGAAGAATGCGCTGTATCAGAGTTTGACTAAAGAACGCCCTATCTCAGCTGCCGATTCAAAAACGCTCTATCTCAGAACATTTTCATTTGAGATAGGGCGTTATCGAACCGAATTCTGAGATTGGGCGTCCTTCAACCAAATTCTGAGATAGGGTGTTTTTTAATTAAATTCTGTTAGAGTAGAGTGTTCTTGAAAAGTTTTCTGAGATAGGGCGTTTTCGAATTGGCTGCTGAGAAAGGTCGATCTTCCACTCAGGTGTCGATATGTTTTTGAATTATTTTTTGTATGTATGTATATTTTTAACCGACTTCCAAAAAAGGAGGAGGTTATCAGTTCGTCGGAATCTTAACTTTGGACCACGTCAACCGATTTCGATAATCGGAAAGGTAGTGTCTCAGAGGTGGTCCCATACTAATCTGGTTGAGATCCGATCAGTGGATCATGAGATATATATATATATTTTTTGTTTTATATGGGAGTTGAAGTCGGTTTTTTTTGCTAAAAATTACTTGTTTAACTGCCGTTCTGTTAAACCAATCAAAAAATGCCTTTAAAATCATATTAACAATAAGAAAGTGTACCCAGTCAAATACCAAGAGTTTGGTTTCTGGTTTCAAAGAAAACTTTTCAGTGTGGACATTATAATAATCAAGTAATTAGAAAAAAATTAGACAAGCTTTCGTTCGTGGTTAGTAACAAAAAAAAAAATCGGACCCTGCCCCACCTAACGCCAAAACCTTTTGTTTAGCTATAGCTTTCCATTTAAGTAATTAAGTAATATACATTCTAAATGTGTAAAAATCGGATTATAAATATGGATTTTCCAAATATCTCGACGGACGAAATTTGGAGTTATTCCTTTTCATGTAGGTAGTATACGCTTTAAATATGAACCAAATCGGATCATAAATAGAGGTTTTCAAAGTAACTCGACTCCTGCGCCACCTAAATCATTTTTCATATTGCGCTGTCATCGGGTTCTGCGCTAAATTTCAAGTCTCTAGCTCATCGGGATTTTTTTTCAATTTATTGTAAAACTTGGTAATAAAACGTTTAAAATACACTTCTTTTACTTGCTTTAACAAATGCTTTCAGAAAAAGTTTCTTCTGGGTGGAACTGGATAAGCAGGAGAACATACAGAGGGAATTCCAACTTCATCTACACCGACAGTTCACGGAAAGAGGACGGTGTAGGGACAAGTTTGCTTTCTTATGCACTAAACATCACGTACCTAAGTTCGGCAGTATCTTCCCAACTGGTATATCAAATAGCGGAAGTAAGGAAGCACATAAAGTAGCCTCCTGTCGCTGGCCCTATTAGTGACAAACTCTAAATCAGTCAGGGTTGCAATATTATTATTCGACGTATCAATAGTTTGGGCTCCGGGACAAGGAAACGAGATCTGATGAGCTGACGACGACAGCTGGTGAATCCCTTCATAAGATCAAAAAAGAGAGAAGTGCATACATAATGCGAACAAATGGCTGAGGGACGTCGCGATGGAGCAAAACACCGCTCTTTGAAAAAGCAAACCTGAACTGACTTTATTAACTTAATACGACTAGCCAATGCAAAAAGATTTAAATAACGGACATCGCCAGACTAAAATTCATTATTAGAGGACATTGACCACCAGATGAACGAGCGGTAAAAATTGGTTTTTAACATGCGCTGCCGTAGCTGTAACTTCGAAGACACCTTCGCCTTGGCGCATAGCTAATACTGGTCACTTTGACACTACACAATCCGACATTAAAGGAAAGGCCCTTCAAGTGATCCCTGAAAAGTTATCAGATTTGTCGACGAATTAACATTGCTTGAGGAATAACAACAGACTTATAGCGAATCATAACAAAATGGCTACCCCAACACTTACTAAAAATACTATCAACAAACGATGTTGCCATTTTGCGACAAGTGTGTTCTTGATAGCCTTTACACTTGGTGCTTAATATCATTAAATACTTAGGGCCAGATTTTCAGTACCAGTATAAGCTCAGATTACGCAAACTGAGCTTAAATTTAACAGTTGGCTGACATTTGATTGGCTAATCTTAGTTTATAGCAGCCAGCTCGAGCGTGTAAACAAAGTTTAAACCACAGTCATGCACTGAAAAATTGGCCCTTAATTCCATAAATACCACTCACCGGATTTAAAGTGCGATTTGCTCTGTAAAGATCTTGGGGTTATCCTCGATATTAAATTTTCTTTGACTTAAAAGTCATATTAACTATATTACCTCTAAATCCTACTCTGTACTTGGCTTCATTGGACGAACACTTCAAAATTTACAGATAAATTTTCTTTCAGGTTCCTTTTTACATCCTACGATCGTTCTCTATTAGAATATGCGAATTTTATTTGGAGACCTAGTAATCAGATTTAAAGAACTAGGCTTGTACAAAAAGTATTTATTTTTGCCTACGTTCTCTGAAAGTTGAGACAGCAATTTGATAATATGAATCTCTTTTAATGCACATGTGGCCATGTGTTTTGCTTATAAAAGGAAATACGCGGGTCTTATTGAGTCACCCTGCTCGCCATAAAACTAATTTTTTGGAAGACTTCCCAGAGACATTACCGGGTTCGATATTAAAATAAATTTTAATTTTTTTATTAAGGAAACGAATTAGTTTTATTTTTATAGTTATTTTGTTAACAATAATAAATTTTCTTTTAGAAAATATTTGTAGGTATGAAAACCAATGCAGGTAAAAAAAGGAATTTATACCTTACAATCATATAGAAAAGCTCTTAAAATATTTGTTTGAAAATCCAATTTTTAATGTAATTCGTTATGTTCTTTGCAAAAAGGCATTTTCAGTTTTTTTTTTAGAGAAAAATTTCCGTATTTTGGCCTTTTAGTTGCTTAATGTAAGGAATTTATACCTTACAATCATATAGAAAAGCTCTTAAAATATTTGTTTGAAAATCCAATTTTTAATGTAATTCGTTATGTTCCTTGCAAAAAGGCATTTTCAGTTTTTTTTTAGAGAAAAATTTCCGCATTTTGGCCTTTTAGTTGGTTATAACCATTTTTTGGTGTTTGTTGTTTATATGACCTTTTATGGAAAACCACTTAAAAACAATGTTCGCATGAAGCGATTTTTTATGTTATGAGAAAAATATATGTACTCCTAAATGTAGGCAACGCCAGAACACTCAATAATTAATGTCTATTTTCGCCTAGATAGTCAATACTTATGTGAATATTTGTACTTCTCAAATGGATTATGAACTATTGCCTAGATAGTCCATGCGAGGAAAATTACGTTCTACTTTTTTACATCTAAACTACATTTCTACATATGTACTTGTAAAAAAGTTTTCTCAGCCGCTTTAATTTCTAATGGATGCTTACTCATCGCAAACAAAAATATTTAATTAACAAAGTAGTAAACAGGAACTTGAATGAATAAATAAAAATCCGATTTGCATTAATTAACTATAGCATTCATTACTAAACGGATTTTGTAATGGAAATAACAAAATTTAAAAACCTAAAATCCCACGGCGCTACTTTCATTCATTTAAGTAATTCATTTTCAATTACAAACTCATGCAGTTGCACACATGCAAGTACGTTTCTACGTACATACATACATACATAAATGTTAATAAGACAGGTAATTTTCTAATTGGCNACGTACATACATACATACATAAATGTTAATAAGACAGGTAATTTTCTAATCATAAATAAAATCATACATAAGCACATTGCCCTTAATAACGCAGCGGGGCTGCGAGCAAATTCCACTTGATTGTGGCCAAGAAAATGAGACTTCTAGTAAGTAGTAGTATTTTTTTACATTTTCATTTGTTTTTTTTTTTTAATAAATACTTTTCGNTACATAAGCACATTGCCCTTAATAACGCAGCGGGGCTGCGAGCAAATTCCACTTGATTGTGGCCAAGAAAATGAGACTTCTAGTAAGTAGTAGTATTTTTTTACATTTTCATTTGTTTTTTTAATAAATACTTTTCATTGTTGTTAGTTTACTGCTTGCTTACCCACAAGCACTTGTAATTAGAATAATTAGCTATATTAATCGTAATTAATAGAATGATTAACTCTTTCGTCAATCAAAACGCATTTTATTTGCTGCCAAGCGCACAAACCGATAAACTGTACACACGCGCATGACTTTGTATGTATCTAGCTGTGAGTGTGTGTGTGTGTGCAAAAATGCATATGTGATCAGTAAATTAGTTGCCTGATATGCTGCGAAAAACAATGCAGTGCTAGTAATTAAAATTAAATGGAAATTCTAATTATTTTGTTGTTGTTGTTTTTTCCCCCTTTCTTGTTTTAGTTCATTTAGTTTATTATTTCTTAATTACGTCCAACAATAATCGGCGATAATGCAAGTTTACAGCACAACAACAGCAACAACAATAGCAAAAGTGCTACTTAGTGAAAAGTCAATAGACTCTGCCAAAGCTGACACCGGTTGTCCTTCAACTTTGGAAGCTAAACAAATAGGCAGCACATACATACATACATATGTAGATGTGTATATGTATATAAGTGCACTCATTGGAGTCTCAAAAAATAAACAAATGACTGCGCTGTGTAAGTAAATTAAACACTATTTTAGTTGTTGTTGTTGTTTCAGTTGTCACTATAGCTCAGTTTGCATGCGAATTGCATTTTTTATTGCACAAAATTTATTGCAAGTGCAAATAGCGCTAAGCATAGATACTTTTGAATTAACAGCAGATTTGGCATGAATTACAATTAAAATGTCTGTTCATTGACTCAAGGCAATAAACCAACAAAAATTAGCAAACTACAACGTTTCATAATAGTAATTATAAATAAATTGTTTACTCATTATCATATTTTCGCATGAGTCGAAAGGTTTAGGCAAGGGCCTAAAAATGTTAGCCCTTTAGTGCACTTTAGATATAAAAATAAATAGAATGATGGGATGGGATAATTTTTTTTTTTAATTTGGATAGAGAAGTCTTTCTTTATTTAAGTTTTAAAAAATTTAAGCTTGTATGTCTTGACTTTTTGTAAAATTTAACTATCTTGCAATGTACTTTGTGTTCCTAAATGCCATTTATTTTTTAGATACGTACAGTATCGGTCATATGTATAGCCCCCCATTTCAATGTGATATTGTTGGAATTTTCAATTAAAATACAGTTCATTCTCTAACAAAACGCAAAAACTAAGCTTAAAATTTTGTAAAAGACTACGAAAAATTCCAAAAAATTTTCACCCAAATTTCAAACTTTTTTCTCGGAAGTGTTAGAATTTTTTTGAGTACACAGTTTTATAGCTGATTCAGTTTTTGGTCTGATAATGTGCAATTTTCAAGTGGCTGAAAATTACCGTTGATTTCATAGAATTTTTTTTGTCGTATCTGCTTCCATATAACAAATTAATACAATTTATTTTTATACGAAAGAAATTCGCAACAGCTTTTGCGACAAAAATTCTAAAAATGTATGTGAACCAACGATATTACATATATGTATAAACCAGTGCTGTTAAATTTCCATTACGATTAGTAATCTACATTTTTTTGCATTTTTTAATTTTAATGATTATTTTAATTTTCTTACATAACATTACATTAACTATTAATTATAATTATCAAAAAATAATCATGATTAATTGCCATTAAAAAAAAAATAATCAAATAATCAAAATTAATCAAATTGCTTTTTTAATTATTTGATTATTTTTAATTGCTTGATTATTTTTAATTATTTAATTATTTTTAATTATTTGATTGTCTTTAATCATTTGATTGTTTTTAATTATTTGACTGTTTTTAATTATTAGATTATCTACAATTATTTGATTATTTCTAATTATATGATTATTTTTAATTGTTTTTCCAAATAGATGAAGCTGAAAACAGTATGAGGTGAACTTTTTAAAAAGTTTTAGACAGATATTTTTGGTGTTCTTGCATCAAGGAATCCTTTGCAATGATAGCAGCAACCGAAAAAGGCATTTTATATATTTTTTTAAGTTCATTGCATGCTGTTTTTAGGTCAGAGGAAAGACAAAAAATCAAAAAGTTTACTTTTTATGGTCATTTTGAAGACAACATTGAATAAATAATTACTTTGACCTTCAAAATTAAAATTTTAGATTTTTGGTCTTTCTTCCCCCTAATTAGAAGGTGATTTGAAAGGTGAAGGCTACTTTTTTTTTGACCAATGAAATTATTTTTCCTCGATTTTCTATCTCAAAGGCTTTAAAATGTTGTTAAATTTATTTCGCTAGATGTTTTTATTCTCGAGATATTACATTTTGTCAATATCTACACTGTGCGGTGTTTAACAATAACTTTTAATTTGCTAATTTCTTATATATCGTTCACACTACAGCATTAACCACAGAAATTACATTCCTGAACATTGACAATATATTATTTATTATATATTAACAAGTTGAAATACAATAAAAGAAATAATAATCAAATAATTATATTAAACCTAGAATTAAAAAAATCAAAAACAATTCAAAATAATCAAATAATTATATTAATCAAGCAAATAAAAAAAAAATAAAAAATAATGGAAAATAATCAAATAATTATATTAATCACGTAATTAAACATTTTTTAAAATAATCAAAAGTAACAAAATATTTATGTAATTAAAATTAATTAATTAATTAATTAATATTTTTTTTTTAATAATTGATTATTAACCATTAAAAAGATGCAAATAATCGTATTCAATCATTAAATGGTTACCAAAAAAAAACATGCTTTAATTAATAACCATATTTAAGCCTGCATACGTTTTCTTAGTTTATATTTTTTGAATAGTGCCAAAACACCTACGAATGGAGCATTCTAAAAAAGAAATTGATTCTGCAGTTTAATATATTTTTCAGTAACGCGAGCCGGTTTTGAACGGAACCGGTTTTTAACAGGTTCCATTAATTAACTGAACCATTTGCAGCACCGAAATTTTCCACAAATGTCTGATCTGAACCGAAAACCGACACACTTTTTATAAAGGTCTAATGTTCGTCTCGACCAATTTTTAATAGGCAAGTTTTCCTTACTGACCTATTTTTTCTTTTGTTAGATATGGTTTGTTGTCATATTGGAAATAGATAAATTATCAAAATTTTTTTCACATAGGCTTTTGTGAAGTTTCATATTTTACATGAGTGGCTTACAGCATGTTTTCACGTACTCTTAAATGAGTAATTCGGGTAATATTCACAGTTTCAGCTAAAATTTCGACAGGCTTCTCAATTTAGTCATGGAAATGTTTTTTAACCAAGAAAAATTTATGACTGATAAACAAAAAACAAAAGGAATGAAACCGATTTTAGAAAGGGCAATTAAACTTGTATTCTGCGTCAGCTTCACAGAAATTGATATCAATAGGATAGGAAGTTGCAAATGAATTGAACATCTAAGTTTTAAAACTTGGGGATGGTGGAAACACAATGACATTGTTTTTTGCCGAAAAAAATATTTTTTTGATTTCCGTCGGCAAAAATTTTCTTGTACTCGAATGTATGTAATGTTATGTATAAAAAATAGTTTAATGTAACTCGACTAAAGAAAACAGAATCACTGAAAAATCAACAGATTCTCAATTTTGGGAAAAAAATGTATATGTAGATATGTATATATTTTTGGAAAATATTTTTCTGGATTTTATTTAAGTTTTTTTTTACTTTTTTAACAAAACATTGTTTTCGGTCATTTAGTCGACCGCCCTTTCGGCAACATTCAAAAATATTTAAATTTTTTTTTAATTATTTGATGAAACAACAATTATTTAAATTGGTATCAGTCATAGCTAATATTTCCACACCTCCTTATCAGACTTTTCTTGAGTTTGGACGGATTCGAACCCAGCCACTCGGCGCACATATATAATTTTTTTTAATTGTGGCCTAATAAAGTTTTTAGTAATTTAATTTTTATAAAATAAATATGCAATACAAAACTTACCTCAGTTTGTTGCAATCAAATTAAAAATATTTTCGTCAACGCTGAATTTATTAACTTTGTGATACAAAAATTTTTGTTAGCTGATTCGATTTTTAAAAAACAGTACTTTCTTATGAAACGAATGTACATAGTTAAAAATTTAATTAGTTGAAGTTTTCAATTATTTTTGTGACATGTTCGACAAGTAGTGCCGGATCTAGTTTTTTTTTTTTGTTTATTTTTAAATGCGTATGTATTTAATTTTTCCTTGTCTGCTATCNGTTAAAAATTTAATTAGTTGAAGTTTTCAATTATTTTTGTGACATGTTCGACAAGTAGTGCCGGATCTAGTTTTTTTTTTTTGTTTATTTTTAAATGCGTATGTATTTAATTTTTCCTTGTCTGCTATCCGCTGAAGAGTTTTGTTAAATTCGTTAAATTTTATCTTTCATTTTTTTTTATATTCGTAGCATTTGTAGCAGCATTAAAAGTTTTTTGCGATAATTTTTTCTGACACTTTTGATCTGTTTTTTCCTTACATTTCTTCACTCTGCATATTTTAGTAAATTTTGTATTCTAACTAATTCACCATGCCAAATGCATCGCCATTTGTTTGTCTCATTAAAATGCGGTCACTTTCACAGCTNTTAAATGCGTATGTATTTAATTTTTCCTTGTCTGCTATCCGCTGAAGAGTTTTGTTAAATTCGTTAAATTTTATCTTTCATTTTTTTTATATTCGTAGCATTTGTAGCCGCATTAAAAGTTTTTTGCGTTAATTTTTTCTGACACTTTTGATCTGTTTTTTCCTTACACTTCTTTACTCTGCATATTTTAGTAAATTTTGTATCCTAACTAATTCACCAAAAATTGCGTTGGTGCAACGAATGCTGGTTTTTCGTTTTTGCTTTCACGTTTCGCCTTTGATTTTAATTTGTTTTTATCTTTACCTGCTTTGTGTGTGTGTGTTTGTTTCTTGTATATTTGCACGCGCACAAATTATTTATTTATTAAATTTTTCGTCTCAAAATTTTTGCTGATTTTATTTTTGGCGAAACGCATTGCCGCGCACTGCCTGCCTCTACCTGTGCGTCTCGGCGGTGGCAAGTGTGGTAGCAGCAGTAACACGGCTATCGCACTGCTGCAATTTATCAATCACTTTCAACTGCCACATGCAATTAATCACAGCGATTGCAATGATCGCCGTTACGGAGAAATAGTTTTGTTGTTGTTTATTTTTTTCGTTGGTTGTTTGTTGAGCGGTTGTTAATTCAAATTGGTAGCAAAAGTTGGCGATTAGCTGGCTGNTAAATTTTTTTTTAATTATTTGATGAAACAACAATTATTTAAATTGGTATCAGTCATAGCTAATATTTCCACACCTCCTTATCAGACTTTTCTTGAGTTTGGACGGATTCGAACCCAGCCACTCGGCGCACATATATAATTTTTTTTAATTGTGGCCTAATAAAGTTTTTAGTAATTTAATTTTTATAAAATAAATATGCAATAAAAAACTTACCTCAGTTTGTTGCAATCAAATTAACAATTTTGTCGTCAACGCTGAATTTATTAACTTTGTGATACAAAAATTTTTGTTAGCTGATTCGATTTTTAAAAAACAGTACTTTCTTATGAAACGAATGTACATAGTTAAAAATTTAATTAGTTGAAGTTTTCAATTATTTTTGTGACATGTTCGACAAGTAGTGCCGGATCTAGTTTTTTTTTTTTGTTTATTTTTAAATGCGTATGTATTTAATTTTTCCTTGTCTGCTATCCGCTGAAGAGTTTTGTTAAATTCGTTAAATTTTATCTTTCATTTTTTTTATATTCGTAGCATTTGTAGCCGCATTAAAAGTTTTTTGCGTTAATTTTTTCTGACACTTTTGATCTGTTTTTTCCTTACACTTCTTTACTCTGCATATTTTAGTAAATTTTGTATCCTAACTAATTCACCAAAAATTGCGTTGGTGCAACGAATGCTGGTTTTTCGTTTTTGCTTTCACGTTTCGCCTTTGATTTTAATTTGTTTTTATCTTTACCTGCTTTGTGTGTGTGTGTTTTTTTCTTGTATATTTGCACGCGCACAAATTATTTATTTATTAAATTTTTCGTCTCAAAATTTTTGCTGATTTTATTTTTGGCGAAACGCATTGCCGCGCACTGCCTGACTCTACCTGTGCGTCTCGGCGGTGGCAAGTGTGGTAGCAGCAGTAACACGGCTATCGCACTGCTGCAATTTATCAATCACTTTCAACTGCCACATGCAATTAATCACAGCGATTGCAATGATCGCCGTTACGGAGAAATAGTTTTGTTGTTGTTTATTTTTTTCGTTGGTTGTTTGTTGAGCGGTTGTTAATTCAAATTGGTAGCAAAAGTTGGCGATTAGCTGGCTGGCGGATACTGATTATTGTTGTTGTTGCAGCGGATTTATTAATATGAAATGCACGATTTCTGCAGTGTGTACTCGAATTAAATGTAACGGTGTCAGCTTTGCACAAAAAGGTAAAAAATAATTNCTGCAGTGTGTACTCGAATTAAATGTAACGGTGTCAGCTTTGCACAAAAATGCAAAAAAAAAAANCTGATTTTATTTTTGGCGAAACGCATTGCCGCGCACTGCCTGCCTCTACCTGTGCGTCTCGGCGGTGGCAAGTGTGGTAGCAGCAGTAACACGGCTATCGCACTGCTGCAATTTATCAATCACTTTCAACTGCCACATGCAATTAATCACAGCGATTGCAATGATCGCCGTTACGGAGAAATAGTTTTGTTGTTGTTTACTTTATTTTTTTGTTGGTTGGCTGTTGAGCGGTTGTTAATTCAAATTGGTAGCAAAAGTTGGCGATTAGCTGGCTGGCGGATACTGATTATTGTTGTTGTTGCAGCGGATTTATTAATATGAAATGCACGATTTCTGCAGTGTGTACTCGAATTAAATGTAACGGTGTCAGCTTTGCACAAAAAGGTAAAAAATAATTTTCCATTGGCAACACTAAAAGTAATGCAACGATCGCACCACACTGCACGGCTTCTGCTAGCAAATTGTAACACCCACACATACGCACGCACTAAGTCACAGAATTACTGCTGCAGTTCACCATTTCTCAACACACCGAAATTCAACTTTTAATTAATCAAAAATTTTAATTACACTACTTATGCAATTATCCAGATAATTTAGAGTTCGCTTCGCTGCGATGGTAATCGGTTCAAATGCGAGTTCCAAATGTACACTCAGCTCAATTGTAGATTCAAAAGTCATCCGTGCGAGCCGTACAAACAGGCAGAGCGCCGTCAAAAGACTGAGCAGCGCTGCCAACTCGCCAGGCCGCCTTTGCTTGCCCGCTGACTGCTGCATATCAGCCGGCCTGCGCTGCTGCGCGTCGCTGCCGAGGACCCCCCAAAACAAAATGCCAGCAACAGCAGCGCCAACACTAACAACATTTAAATCAGCGCGCACACCAACAACCACCACCCAAACTGGACAACAACAACAACAATTAAAAGCAGCGACATTAATATGACAGTAGTCAAAAAACGAGCAACAAACGAAAACGAACCGAACAAACGATGCGATGAACGAACGTAGCCAACATAGCGAAAACAATACGAACAAACGAAGCTTGAACGCCAAAGTTGTTGCAGCTGCGCTGCCTGCCGCGCCAGCAACGCCAACAGCAGCAGCAAAACGAAAACGACCGAATGCAAATGCTCAGCGTACGAACGAGCGCCAAATGCGTTTGTATGCAGGAGCAACCGCAAGAGGAAAGTCAGAACGAAAACGGAGCGCAGTGAAGTGAGGAAAAACAAAATACAACGCAGCCAAATGTATTGCGCGCGCCTGCAAGAAGACGACGAAGAAGAAGGTGGTAGAAGAGCGGCTAGCTACGACTAACCAACCACCCACCCACTCTTGCCAACGTCATTGCACACAACGGCAGCTAACCGCAGTGGCTGCGCTGAGAGCCAAAGCGTAGTGAGTGCGCTCGGAGCAATAAAAAAAGGGTAAAAAAAGGATGACGTCATTAATTAAAGGTAGTCAAATGCAGAGAGGTATGTATGTGTCTGTGTATGTGTGTGTAAGCTGCTCATTATGAGCGCATGCCATTGTTGTTGATACAGCGCCAACTTTTTTGTATGTGTGAAGCAAGTAGCACCCAACGGCGGGGAAATAGTTGGCGCGCGAGCTAAGCTTGACGAAACTTCGCAACACATTGGGGGCGAGAAAGAGAGAGAAGAGGAGGAAGAAGATTTATTGGAGCACTGAGAAATATTTGAGACTACAGAGAGCTCCCCAAGTTGCAAATGTTACACGCGTCTGTGCTTGTGTAATTGTGGCGTTGTTGATAGTGGCGCTTGTGGAGTCTTATTGCTTTGAACGCAGCGCTCTCGCTCAATTTATTTTGCTCTCTCTAGCATATTAAACGTTTTAATTGCAAGGGGGTGCTGCGGCATCTGTTTGGCGCGCATTGCAATAGAATTGCCTAAATGCAAAATAATTTTAATTAGTTCAAAATTGTAATTTTTGTATTTTTCTTGAAAACTTAAGTTTATTATCTTTACCATCCAGACGCTCAAACATTCAAATTCACATTTTTTCCGAGCGCATACGCTGACTGGCACACGCTTGACTTTTGGTACATTTTTTTATATTTTTAATTATTTCGCATCGATTTTCAACCACTATTTTTTAATCCTAATGCATTTCTACATACATAAGTATGTAGGTGCATATGTACATATGTGCACGAATAGTCCATTCCACCCTCTTTGCTTTGTTTTTTATTTNCCACTATTTTTTAATCCTAATGCATTTCTACATACATAAGTATGTAGGTGTACATATGTGCACGAATAGTCCATTCCACCCTCTTTGCTTTGTTTTTTATTGCGTTTTTGTTGTAATTAATGACTTGTTGTTGTGCGCGTCACTGTGTCGCTTCCGCGCTAATTACACGAAAAAATATTAGTTTGCTATGAAAGAAGGGTTGCAAATCGATGCTAAAAAATTACCGAGGGTAAGCTTAGAGAGTCGCGTGGCAGCCAGTGTGATGTTGCCGGTGTCAGTAAAAGCATAGATGACAAATGCACTTTTCACACACATGGGACGATGCATACATTGCGTATGTGTGTATGGATGTACCTATGTAGATATTTGCTTTTTCGAAACAATTAGAAAATAAAAAAATGTTCGAACAAAATCAATTTATGACCGAAAGAATACGCTAATGCCCAGTGACAGGATGAAAAATGTATTGATTTCAATTGAACACAACACAAAAAAATTAATGGACTTAAAATATTTTACTGCGCCAAAACTGTGCTAGATGTAGATGTTCGGAACTTGCTTCTGTTTTTTTGGCAATAGGATTTTTTAAAGGGATGTGTTTGGTAGAGTGCAATGAACTGAGTTTAGAAAGGGTATTTCGTTCACCTTACATCAATATAGAAAGAATAATACCTTTTGATAACAGAACTAGATTTCCACTATTTTGTATATGTACTGGCACAAAGGGTATCAGGTGGCTAGAATCCGCAGTGATAATCTGAAAAGCTGAAAGAGGTTACTCTTGCCGATGGGTGGTCTGAAATCAACAGAGTTGGGAAATGCTTCATACTCGTTTTACAAAAACAAAATGTGTACTCATTAATGATTAAGGCAGACAGAAACTAGCGGGAAATGTGCTTTTTAGGTTGTTCCCATACAATAAATGGCGGATGGATTATTTCCCCATTTCTTGAGAAATATCTGCAGATTTTACCGAAATCGTTATGCGGGGCTCCGAACCTGACGGTCTTCTTTCGGCCAATGGTATAGCGTTCTTCGTTAGAGGACTGAACACCTGATTTGATCTAAATCTCGCTGTGTCCCGGGAACCGGAAGAGATTTACTATATGATGCCGTAAAGATTGGTAATAAAGATATTCGCTATTCTTGAACGTATATCGACTTAGTCGCTACGGACCAATAGGTCCTTGTCCACAATGAAGGCGAGTTATGCTGTATTAATTAGAGAGTATATCTTCTTCAGACGCCAATTGCAAAGGCCTAGTGAAGCCAAGGCCGCCTTCTCCACCTGGTCTTTCCAACGCAGAGAAAGCCTTCCGCTTCTTCTGTTTCAGCATTACGACACGCGTGGAATACTTTCAAAGCTAAAACATTTCTGTCCATTCGTACGACATGGCCCAGCCAGTTGAGAGGCTAAATGGCGGTACTATGTCTATAAGGCGAGAGAGAGTCTATAGGCCTCCCTAAAAGCAGTTTCTAAGTGAGTTCACACGATCCTTTCTCGATGTCCATCTTTGAAGCTGGATAGCACGTCAGCCCCCAAAAACGATATTGATTTGCCAGTCTCTTCTGTCGAAAAAATTGATTTCAAAGTTGGGGTACTGATCGTAACATATGTACTTTGTCTCAACTCGGTCTAGAATGTTAGCGCAACCCTTGCCAGTTGTTCACAGCCTGTTAGTCTACCTACCTACCACTATGGCCTTGGTATATAATTAGCTAAGGAGAAGACTGGCACTGTAAATTTTCATTATCCAGGATGTCGTTGTTGGAAGTCGTTATTCGGAGCATGTTCAATACGAAAACGTCTGCAAGAATCTGATAGTATTGACATTGACTTCCCCGACGATTTGATCGATTGGAATTCCAGGAGAATGGACATGGATAAGATATTCCAATGTTTGACTGTGAACCTTTTCCTGGATTTAATAGGAATTTACTCCTGTCGTGAATTAGCTCAAGTACTTTTTTATAGTACATATATCTTAAATAAATTCAGTTGGACTGTACCAACAGTGGCCCAGAATCTTGTCTCAACCGGTAGTAAAATTGCCCCTTCTTTTTCTTGAATAGGCTCTTTCCTTTTAAAACAAAGAAGAAATAAAGCGCCCTCGTTAACAGATGTGGAGCTACAGTCATGTGAAAATTAATAGGCGCATAACATTTTGACAAGCTTCGGCTATTTTTTCATTGTTTGTTTGCTGTTTATTATTATGTTTTTAATAGAAATATAGCTCATTGTCTAACCAAAACAATATAGGTCCAAATTTCAAACTTTGTAAAAAATTAAAAAAATTCAACAAAACTTTCTAGAAAATTTATAAGTATGCAGTTTTACAGCCATTAAATTCTAGTCTAGAAAGTGCAAGTTTCAACTATCTAAAAATTCGCGTTGATTTTTGATTTTTTTTTTTGCTGACGATTTCAAACTATTTCTTCCATACAAATTGTGTTCGACAATTTTTTTTTTGTATGGAAGAAAATAATAACACTATCAGCCAAAAAAATTATCAAAAACCAACGTGAATTTTCAGCTACTTGAAACTTGCACTTAATTAGAATTCAATGGGCTATAAAACTGCATACTTAGAATTTTTTTAGAAAATCTTAATTAAAAGATTGCTGTAGTTGTAAAATTTTGTTGAATTTTTCAAATTTTATTACAAAGTTTTAAGTTTGGACTTATGTGGTTTTTGTTAGACAATGAGCTGTATTTTTATAAAAAAAAATAATAAACATTAAACAAAAAATGGAAATGTGGCCAAAACTGGTCAAAATGTCGTGTCGTTATCAATTATCTCATGACTGTATATATAGGCACAATAAGTAGCGCAGAGAGAAAAACGTTTCTCTCCTTTGCTCCCTGGCCTTGAAATGTGCGAACTCTTTGTCCTCCCTCGGAAAAACGGGTTGCAACTCGAGACGACGTTGGAGGTTTTCGGCATCTTGAAAACTATCTTATCTTCCCTCTTAGCTTATGCGCCCTATAGCAAGCATTGTTGATTTATTATTGATTAAATATTTACCCAATTTCAGCAAAAAAAATATCTATATTCATTAACCGAATTTTCAATTTGTGTTCCAAGCGCGTCACTTCAGTTGAAATGTCACTCACTGTCACCGACGCTATCAACAAAAGCATTAAATCGAGCATTATCTTCTAAAATGATTTTCGTGCTAATACAGTGCAAACATACGGCCACGGCGCATCCCAACAAATAAATAACCAGCTCATGAGTACACATCTTAGCACTTCTACGATACAACATTTAAAATTTCAATATTGCAATAGAACTTGCTCTACCTTTCCGATTGACATGACCACATATACCCACAGCCTTGCTGTCTGACTTCAGCTATCCTTCAACTGTACATCTACTTATTTTAAATAAATATAGTTGACCACATCCTCGAATGAATTCTCCAAATATCGAAGTCATTGTACTGTATCTGTCTGGCCGCATGTCTGTTCCTCAATTTACTAGCAACTAAATGTTGCCACTACTGCTCCGCACACCGTCAGCTTGGCTGGCAAGCAACAGATTTACGTCAAACGCCTAACTCCACCCATTAGACACTGACTCATAGCCTAAAACCATCGCTTACCTGGCTGCTTGGGCATTTGCTTTGCTGGTGTGCTTATACGGACAGAATAAGTTTAAATTATGCTTCCTCCGAATTACTATGCATACACAACGTCGGACGCGCTGTCCGTCTTCTGGCCTGTCTATTTGTTTCACTACTGCCTTTTGGTTTCCTCGGTCTATCTCCTTTTTCGCCGTTGCGCTCCTCCGCTATTACACTGTATGCGGCGTGTAGCTGCACTAATTCACATTTGATGTTTCTCGAATGCGTTTGGTCAATGAGGTTATCCGATACTCATAGTCAAATCGACTCATTGCCAGCGCTACCATCAGCATTTGGCTGTGGAATTCTGTGCAGCAGACGCTTCCTGCAAATGTTATAGGCAGTCGGTACAATTGTGCCCTCTGCCAGTATTTATGCGCATAGTTGCACTTCGACGATGGCACTACTTGACGGCCACTTGTTGTTGCCTTAGCTATGTGTTGGCTGTNAGACGCTTCCTGCAAATGTTATAGGCAGTCGGTACAATTGTGCCCTCTGCAAGTATTTATGCGCATAGTCGCACTTCGATGATGGCGACTTGTTGTTGCCTTAGCTATGTGTTGGCTGGCTCCCCACGCCTCGTCACTGCCGCGGCCAGTATATTTCTGGCCTGCACCATTGAACATCATATCGGTAGGTCGTCGGTTTGTTGACCAGCTGTTGTTGCTGCGTCCATAGATCGCCTCTGGCAGAAGCAGGCTTGGCTGCGCTTTTTTTTCTGCCTGGCGATTCAGTGCGCCTCTTGCATATAGTTGTTTTTGTTTTATTTCATTGCACCTTTGATGCGCGGCGATTTGTTGCGGTGGGTCTGCGCTGCGCTTCCGCGTGTCTCGCCCAGCGTTACCGCACCTTTTGCAATGTACGTATGTCCGCCCGTCCGATGGAACACTTACTCGGACGCGTCAATTCGCGCTGCCCACAAAATGCACATGAGAATAGATTTTTACTAATTTTTCTCTTTACCACTTTACCACTTGGGTAGGTGTCAGATTTGTCTTATCGCTAATTTTAAGTGTTCAAAGACTTTCCATATTTGGTATTAACGACTTCAGTCTGCTTTCCAACACAAATTTCAAAGCTTTTTTTCTTTTCATTTATTCATTTTATTTTTGCTGCTCAAGACGGACCAGGAAGAATATGCATTTTATTTAGTTTTCGTGTTGCCAGCGGCTCGCAAATAACAGCAACTACAAATTAAGAACAAACACAAAAAGCACTGGCACACAAAACACAACAAAACCAACTAAGGTAACAACATTAAAAATTCCCGTTAAACGTTTGTCACTCCAGTCATTTCCAGCTTTTCACTTCACCTGGACGGCATCCTGAAACATCCAAAGCATTCGGTCGGCAGCCTATGTTGTCACTACTGCGGCAGCTTCTTCCGCCAACACTCGCTGCCTGCTGCAGCACTGGTGCGCCAGTCCACTACTCCGCCACCACTTCGTTCTAATTTACGTTATTTACCTCTGTGCCACCATAACTTCGTTGTTGTCATTGCCTGCCTAAGCGAATTCTGCGTCCCTCTGCCTGCATCCAATGCATTCTCGTGTCTATCGACCGTTGTGAATTTAGCACGCGCCCTGCGGCCGTCTTTTACTTCATCTACTCAATGGCAACTAACTTGCCTTACAACTCTTTGCCTTCCAAGTACAAACATCTTCGTTGCTCACCAAAAAAGTGTTCTCCTCGCACATCAAGCACTGCCCATAGACTGCGTGTTTTTGTTTCTGTTTTTGTCATTCACCGAGCTCTAAATTTGAAATTAACGTTAGTACGAATTTATATGCCAACTGCTTAGAGCCTTCCATACATTTTGCCCGTCCAAACAGCCATCCGTCCAGTGAACGACCAACGGTTCGTCTCAGTCACTTGAGATCCGCTTGATCGTGAATTTGAGCTTGTGCCAACAACTAATTTTGCTATGTTTCTTCCAGGCTTTAATCATTCCTTCGTCGCATACGGCGTCTTCGCCTAATTCTACATCCCCACTCGCCCACTCCTCCACAAAGTCTCATTCACAATCCCTCGTTGTGGACACACACGCCGTTCAGCCAAATGTTTATCCGTCCACTTAAGCATCTTCCGAGGCAATGCGAGCTCATTTTAAATATGTAGGTGCACATTCATATGTAATTTTCCGGAGCTGTTGTTTGTGCTGCGTCTGTTATAGGCATCGGCTTTGGCGATTGTTACGACCCATAGACATAAACATTCATAAAACTTATGTTGCAGTTGCATTACTACATGGCGCTGACTTGCGCTGTTTTGCTCCGCATCGGCAATTAGTTCAACTGTGTTTTGATATAAATGTTGTTGTCATGGTTTTGCGATATGTATTTGTATTGCAATGTTTGCTTTTTGTTGCTCAACTCACAGCGCAGAGGTTGTATGTAAATCACACAGCTTACTTTGATAACTAATGTCGGCGGTCAAGAATGCTCTGAGGCTACCATACAAACTTCTGTTGCTTCTTGAAATCTATGCTACAAAATTTGGCAAAAATTGGTAGAAGACGAGCTGCGCCTCAGCAGCACGCTTAGAAGTCGAAAAAGTCCACAGCTTGCAGTAAATGGTTAGCAGGTTTGCCAAAGAATATTTGAAAACCTAGCAGAAATGTCCATCGCAGCTCAAAATTGATACCAAAACCCAATGAGGTTAGGTTAGGAGTACGTATATGGAGAGTTCTAAAAATTAATTCCAAAACATGGCTGTCCATTGTAAGTCTTCTCTTGAGTGAGTACCAGCAGCAAGCGCATATTGAACAGAGATGCCAGAGTTTCCCCTTCCCAATCCCTACCACATTGATGAAGAAGCGTGATCGCAGGCTTTTCAGTCGCTTTGAGTGCTCGCCCACATATAAACAAAAGGTAGTTCTCATCGTCCTCGCTGCGGTAGCTTCTGTAGGGAAAATTCTTTGGTTCTCGCTACTGTTGGAGCATCAGTGCAGAGTTCTGTGATGGCAGTGGTAAAAACTCTTAGTTGGAGAAGGTTTTCCGTCTTTTTCCTATCTATCTGCCACCAAAATGGACTAGAGACTCCACAACCATATCTTTGGTCTATACATAAGTCATTTACAACAGATAATGTTTGTTGAACAATTTTCCTAATATGATCACTAAATGTTGCTTGTATAGCGTTATCGCCACGTTTTTCGGCATCTCAAAGCTGCCTCGTTTTCTTTGATATGGCCATCTCCGGCAAACCCAGCAAATAATGGCGCAGAGATGACAACGCGGCACGGCATTTCCGTTCAATCCCTGCTTTGACTACTTTAAATCATATTCCTTTCAAAGCCGCTTGGCTATCTAGTTTTTTCATTTCGTCGTTTGGAAGAAGCTACATCTAATTTTATGTCTGTTCGGAAACCGTACAAGTTCCTTTCATTCAAGTCCTAAAGAGACGTAATGTATTTAGACGCCTTCATTATATTTAACCCAGTATTTCTCACACATCCAAAGTTGCGTGGTCCTCTCAGGTTGTCTTTCCTAAGTCTGAGGGTTCCCATTGTTTTCTAAAATGCCCTTTGGCTTTTTGCTCGTAAGACGCTTGCCATTTCTTTTAGCCATATTCCTTTTTACCTTTAATTTGGAGTCCCGTACGATGCCTAGAAATCTCGCTACGAAAAAGTGATTCAAAGCACATAGCTCCCCCTAATATTGACAGACAAAAAGTGCGGGCTTTTGTTTTTCTTATGGTCAAAACCAATTCTTATTTAGAGGGGCAAACCTCAAATCCCTTCACGTAGGCTCAAACTTTTCTCCATCTACCGAGATATCGAATTCGAGCTCAAGGAGCTATCAGCATTTCTGTTGCAGTCTTCGAGAGTTATAGTATAGGTTTTATCTGAAGCTCTTTGTCTTCTTTTCTTTGTCCAATAGATTCAATTAACGCAGGGAAGACTGTAAGCTAGTCCTACTGATTACATAACTTGAATTTCCATAGGTTTTAAAGAAGCTCTTTGTCGGCCTTATAAAGTTAGGGAGTGGGTGTACGAGAAAACGGAATCAGCCCCACTAACAATCTGGCTTCTTTCAGAGAATTTGACATGGTATGTGTTTTGCAAATTTCATGCCGTTGGCAGTCGTTGAATTTTGTATATGGTAACGAAATTAAATTCCACTTCAACGGTAATGATAATTACTAATGACCACACAAATGGACGAAGGAAAACCTGAAGACAAGCGAGTAAAGGAGGCCAACGTGAGGAAATGAGTGTACAAGAACAAGAATATGTCTACAAAAATGCGATATGCAGGTAAATGCGCTTGAATATGCAGTGCTGATGTTGCTGCGCATAAACTAGGTGGAGTAGGTAAACCAGGTATGCCATCAGAACGTCATCGTTTTACCAAAAGCACCACAATGGCTTGCAAATAATCAAGTGAACCAAGTAAGGGGAAGAGTGGCAGTGGGCAGCGGCTAAAACACTGTTAACTGCCAAGAAATTGACAGAATTAGACGACTTGGAAGAAGTTGGGGTCGTCGGGTGAATGCATAATAGAAACGAATAGTTGCGAACGACGGCGACGACGACGAGTTTGCATGTATGCATGCCTATGAGTTTATGCATGCATACGAGTGCACTTTACATACATACATATGTTGCATTTAGATAATTTGTGCAGCGACAGCAAGAAGGAGGTAGTCTCGTAGCCGAATAGTCGCAAATGAATTGTGGGAGGGAGGGAGGTAGCAGGAACAACTACAAGGGCACTGCTAAGTAAATGCATCGATGAAGCAGCAGCTAAAGGCAAATGGAGCCGGGAAGGGTGAGATCGGCAGCGGAAAGGTCTACCTTTCAGACATGCATATGTGTATACGTATGTAGTTATATGCAACCCGATGCTCATTAATATAAATCGTGATTATGAACGCATAAGAAACGGCAGAGGGCAAAACATTTGGTAGCGTAGGACAGCCGCGACGATAATGAGTAGTGGAGTAAGTTGCGTTGTTTGGGGCCCAGCTCAGCGGGGCGGGGGTGGAGAAAGAATTTGTGGCGAAGATGGTGGCAGGAGTAACGACAAATGAGGCAAGTACTCAAGGCATGTTTGCTAAAGATGTACGTACATACGTACATACATATGTGGTGTGGTGACTCCTTTGTTGCATTGCTGTGTTTATTGCCAGCTCGGCGTTCGTCCGCTGGTTCAGTGTATCAGGCTAAAATTGCAAGGTAATAATAATTATTGTTGGTGTTGCTATTGCCATTGCTGTCGATGTTATTATTTTGTTGTGCTTACGTACTTGCATATGAATGCCTGCGAAGCCTGCATTAATGTGTATTCATATTAACTTTGAAGCAGCAATTCACTGAACGGTGGTAAGGTGATTATGCGATGGACAAATGAAGTAGCTTTGGTATAAATATTTTTTAGGTGATCGCATATGAATGTATATTAGGGATAATTGTAGAACAGTTTTAGGTTAGGTTTCATAAGGGATTTAGTAGTTCTTGTTCTTGAATCTACAAAAGTTCGCTTACTTCAAGACCGGCAAGCCTTTCTTTGTCTTACCGAAAATTGAGTATCTCAGACATTTTCGAAAGCCTTACAGAAGTCAGGCATTCCCTGCCCATTTTTGACAGGAACATCAAAGAGCCAAGGGTCTGATATACGCCTGACAAATAGATTCTGCTTAATCCTCTTAGGCAACTCTTCACTCACTAGGGAGCTTAGTTCTCGGTTGATAGATACTTCTTCATCGAAGACCGATTCTTCGCTTAGAACTACCATTCTTTCGTATCTTGGTTGCAAAGAGGTAATAAGCAGCCCGACTATGCAATGAAGTGGAATTGTGAGTGACGCGCGGGTTGAATTCAAAGTTTCTTAGAATTCCTGGTAGAGCCCACGTTTACAAAGGTACCAGTTAATGACAGTCAACTGCACTTGAGACGCAGGCGCGGATGAATTATGTTAGCAATCATCACTTATAGAGGAATACTTGCCCATACGACGTGACTTGGCCTTGCGAAGACCTCAGTCAGCTCCAGCATTAAAGGAACGAATATTTCACTCCAAGATGATCGAGGCATCGAGAGGCTGGAGGGGGGCAAAGCTGATTTTTTATTCAATCTCAGAAGGTCTATGCTTTGATTGAAAAGGTGGTATCTTCTCGTTGTACAAATACATACCTGAGTTATTAACTTTTTCCTATATTAAAAAGACGAAGCGACCGAAATCTTTTGGCAAAGGCAGGCCCTCGAGCGCCTCCGAGCGGCAAATGGTTTTATGGGAAGCCTTTTTCAGGGCAGAATTACACTCAGAGTTTTGCCATTGCCTGCCAAGAGGCGATCGCTGTTTGACAAAATTTAATTTACATGTTGCTCGGACCAGGAAGTTCACACCTCTAACTCTAATACGAATAGAGAAAGACGCTTTCACATATGTTAGTGTTTGGCCGAGTTTCTCATTTCGCATTTTTATGAGAAGCTGGTTTTCATGGCAGAATTACACACGGAGGTTTTGCCATTGCCTGCCGAAAGGCGAAAAAAAATTTGTGTTCTTTATATTTTTATGTTGGGTTGAGCCGGGCTTGAACCCAGGCCCTGCGGCATGCGCGTACAGAGGCAGAGTAATGAAGTTTTAATTAAAACCATTTTTTTTTTTTTTCATAATTTCTCAGAAGTCCGAATAATTATAGCAATAAATTAGATGATATTGAGTAATTAGTGCTTATAGAAATTAAGATTTAGAGCCTGCCTCTAAGACTGCCAAACACCTCAGACCTAACCTAATAGCGGGTATTTCAAAAATTCAAACTAAATCCAGTTTGGTGTAATTATGTGCACAACAATGCTATACTTAAGAAATTTTTGGCTGGCTGAAAGAACTGCCACTCATGTTTCAGCGTTTCAATGAGCTTTACTCAACTTCGATAGCATCATGTAGCCGCTGCCACCGCTGCCACCATTCAAAATCTTAAACCACCAGCGCCGCCATGGCCAAAGTCATAAATCAATAATTGATTTACGATCACAAGTGGAGTACTCACTCGCGCGCACTCCGCGAAGT
Organism: Rhagoletis zephyria; assembly: GCF_001687245.7. Classification (NCBI taxonomy): domain Eukaryota; kingdom Metazoa; phylum Arthropoda; class Insecta; order Diptera; family Tephritidae; genus Rhagoletis; species Rhagoletis zephyria. Next base: position 11,154 of record NW_016161834.1, on the reverse strand, counting down.
ATCCGATTTTAATTGGTTAGCTTCGACGAGACGCAACGCGATGCTACGCGACGAGCGCTTGCAAAACCATAATTAGGTAATTTTTCGTAGAGGTGCACATAAATCACAAAATGAGCAAAGTAAAAAGGGTAATTTAAATAATATATAGAACTTAAAGCATAAACTTAATAAAAGCGCTGATATAGTATATTTTTATTGTAGTTCTTTATTTCAAGAGCCAACAAATGAATGAATGAATCAATGGTTTTGAAGGTTTTGCGGATGAAACGAACGACTGAAACGGAAATGAGCTCAACGCGATTTCAGCTAAGCCAAGCAAGGCGAAGGAGCGGAAATTTTGAAGGAAAAATGCAAATTGCTGCGGGCTACGTTTTGACGACTGCACTTAAAAAGGTCCAATCGCATAAATATATACATACATAAAATCATATGTACATATGTGTAGGTAAGAGGCAAAAATTATTGATGATCAAATTAAAATTGCATAGGAGGCAGCAGGCAAACGAATGCGAACGAAAAATGAGGGAAACAAATAATGAGAAAAAACGCAAAGCAACGTATTTTTAATCGAATTGCAAGGGATTAATAGGTTGCAGCCAATAAATACTACAATGAGTGGCTTCATGCACACATTTACACATATATATATGGCACACACAAACAAACGCATGAATAATCACTCACATTGCCTGATTTGGTTTTTTAGAATTTTTTGAAATTAAATTTTGTTCGCCAACGGATTTTTTTCTCGTTTCTCTGCCTGTTTTTAATGATTTCACCGTAGCTCTGCATCAGCCATGTCATTTCACGCCACCGTGCTTAACGGCATACAAACATATAGGAGAAATAATTTATTGGTCGCAACATTGAGAATGTTGCACTAGTAGCCTGTAATTACAATCCTGTTCCAACTAATAAGAATAGTTGCCTTGGCCATTGCCATTGCGAGTGCAAAAAGTGTGTAGAGAAGGATTTGAAAATAATGCGAATAGGTGGCACGCTGAAGTAGCAGCAACAACAGCGGCAGCGCGAAAACTTTAAGCAGAAATTATACGAACATAATTTCTTGCCACTTCATAAACAGCCAACCCATGCGCCTGATACTTGTCCGCGTCCACTACGCTGCTTTTCGCATTCGATCCGCATTTGTACGCGGTGCGCGTGTGCCACAGCAGGCGCTAACTTGCAAGTTGTGCAACATACCTACATACCTCATATGAGATCGTGCAACACAATAGCTACACGCAGGAAATCACACGCGCGGTTATCTGAATTTATGATGCGTTTGTGTGTGTGAGTTGAGTTGGCTGGCAGGGCGAGATGATCAATTAAAAAATACTTTACGATATTACAGCAAATGTTGCAAGCAACTTGTAACACTTACATCTGCACCAATAACAGCAATGCCAAGCGAATTACAAAATATTTAAACAACGCTACCCAAAGGTGGTGGGGTGGGCAGGGTAGGATTTGTAGCTAACGCAAAGTTGGCTGTTGAGGGAGTTGCGGCAGTTAATGGTCACTGCTAGTGCTTATTTGCTAATGTTTTGTTGTTGTTGGCTGTTATCTTTCAGCTCTACTTTAAGTGTATACTGGGACATAAGGAGGGCAAATGGTATAAGAAATCTTGCTACGTTCTTAGGCGCACGCGTTTCTTTTTGTGATCACTGCATTCATGACAGTGATGTCTTTTGCGAATTAATAAAAGAACAAGTTTTAAATTTCATAAAACTTTGCTCTGCTGAAGCTCCGTCTTGAAAATATGTACATCAGTTTTTAAGACAATACGCTAAGTAATGCGCTTTAACTCAAAAATGAAAACCGGAAAAAATTCATACAAAATTTTACAGTTCAGCAAAAAAAAATAATTTTTACATTATTGGGGGAAAAAATTAGACATTTATTTAATTTTGAATTCTGAAGCATAAAAATGAAGTGGCCACTCTCATTTTTTTATAATAAATTCATATAAAAAAAATTTCACTTAAATTGCTTTCGTGAAACTGGCCCATTTTTTTGAAAATTTTAACATTTTCGAAACAAATTATTATTTTTTTGTCAAATTATCAAGAAAAGTTAATTATTCATTTTTTTATTTCTAATTTTTTTTATGAGTCTGACAAAATAAAGATTGAAATTCATATTGGAGTAAGTTGAAATGGTAGCATACATACTTGCATACTGTGCAGTTATACCTCAACAGAAAACTCACTAAAATTATATTTACATAAGAAAGGTAGATGGGTAGCAAGCAAGCGCCTTATGTATCGTACATATGCAATAAAAATGCATCATGAAAGCTTAAACAAAACGAAACGAAACAGCCAACAAATCTATTCTGCTTTTTTTCTTTTAAATTTAATTAGTTTATTCTGCAGCAGAAACTCCTTTCTTTGTTGATGTTATATTCTCTTCTTCATTTCTTTTGTTGCTCTTAATTTTCACATGGCCCTTTTTTGTGAAGTCTGGCAACTCCTTTTGTCATTTATTGCCAATTTGAGTAACATAAAAGTGCAATAACAATTAACATAAACAGCAAAGTAGAATTCGCTACAACAAAATGGCTAGTTTGCCTTGGGCGCATGAGCGCAATGAGTTGAACGTAGAGCAATGAAGCGCCTTTTACGCATGCGAATACATACATACGGGTATGTATTACACTCCGGGATGCGTGTGGTAAAACAAAGGCGCCAGTCATTTTTGAGGTTAAGGAACTTCTTTCGTTCGCGTTTAATCATCAACAGAGCGAACTGCGCGCATAATTGCTATTCGAATTAATAGATATTTTTTGTTTTATGCCTCGAGACTTTACTTCGCTGCACCGTGCTCTGCGGCAGGCAAATATGAGGTGCAATCCCGTATTCCTCGGACTCGGACTAGTAAAACTGTCAAAAAATAAAAATTCACTCAGGGCGAGAGAGTAACATTGAAAAGTAAAAGTAAAAACTGTCAACTTCAACATAACCTCCAAATTTTGGTTGTAAATTTTTGCTTATTTTGTATGCAAACACACTCAGCTCAAACATGTAAATAACCAAAAAATACTTTCAAATTCATAAGAATCCACTTAAACAAGTAATTAAATACTTTTCAACATGAATTAGCAGAGTGCACTTTTCTTTTGTTTACAATTTGGTTGCCAAACACACTACAGCTGATCGTTTGACACATTTAC